>NC_081229.1:10725951-11025951 GCF_902713425.1 Acipenser ruthenus
CCACTTCTTCCAGCAGAGGCTCACTAAAGGGAAGCTCAGGAGAGAGGGGGCTCACAGGCCTGGGCTGGGGGAGATGACAGTGCTCCCCACAGCGTGGCACTCACACTGGAGCAGGAGAGATGACAGTGTGCCCCACAGTGTGGCACTCATACTGGAGCAGGAGAGATGACAGTGTGTCCCACAGTGTGGCACTCACACTGGGGCTGGTAGAGCAGGAGAGATGACAGTGTGCCCCACAGCGTGGCACTCACACTGGGGCTGGTAGAGCAGGAGAGATGACAGTGTGCCCCACAGTGTGGCACTCACACTGGGGCTGGTAGAGCAGGAGAGATGACAGTGTGCCCCACAGTGTGGCACTCACACTGGGGCTGGTAGAGCAGGAGAGATGACAGTGTGCCCCACAGTGTGGCACTCACACTGGAGCAGGAGAGATGACAGTGTGCCCCACAGCGTGGCACTCACACTGGGGCTGGTAGAGCAGGAGAGATGACAGTGTGCCCCACAGTGTGACACTCACACTGGAGCAGGAGAGATGACAGTGTGCCCCACAGTGTGGCACTCACACTGGGGCTGGTAGAGCAGGAGAGATGACAGTGTGCCCCACAGCGTGGCACTCACACTGGGGCTGGTAGAGCAGGAGAGATGACAGTGTGCCCCACAGTGTGGCACTCACACTGGAGCAGGAGAGATGACAGTGTGCCCCACAGCGTGGCACTCACACTGGGGCTGGTAGAGCAGGAGAGATGACAGTGTGCCCCACAGTGTGGCACTCACACTGGAGCAGGAGAGATGACAGCGTGCCCCACAGTGTGGCACTCACACTGGAGCAGGAGAGATGACAGTGTGCCCCACAGTGTGGCACTCATACTGGAGCAGGAGAGATGACAGTGTGTCCCACAGTGTGGCACTCACACTGGGGCTGGTAGAGCAGGAGAGATGACAGTGTGCCCCACAGCGTGGCACTCACACTGAAGCAGGAGAGATGACAGTGTGCCCCACAGTGTGGCACTCACACTGGGGCTGGTAGAGCAGGAGAGATGACAGTGTGCCCCACAGTGTGGCACTCACACTGGAGCAGGAGAGATGACAGTGTGCCTCACAGCGTGGCACTCACACTGGAGCAGGAGAGATGACAGTGTGCCCCACAGCGTGGCACTCACACTGGGGCTGGTAGAGCAGGAGAGATGACAGTGTGCCCCACAGTGTGGCACTCACACTGGAGCAGGAGAGATGACAGTGTGCCCCACAGCGTGGCACTCACACTGGGGCTGGTAGAGCAGGAGAGATGACAGTGTGCCCCACAGTGTGGCACTCACACTGGAGCAGGAGAGATGACAGCGTGCCCCACAGTGTGGCACTCACACTGGAGCAGGAGAGATGACAGTGTGCCCCACAGTGTGGCACTCACACTGGGGCTGGTAGAGCAGGAGAGATGACAGTGTGCCCCACAGCGTGGCACTCACACTGGGGCAGGAGTGGAGCTCTCCTGGAGGAGGTTAGGAAGCTGCAGCCCCATGTGGGTCTGGAGGAGGTAGAGAGGGAGCAGACCTCACCGCTCTTCCACAGGAAGGCCACCAGAATGAAGCTGAACGATGGCTAGTGAATTATAAAACTCGGCTGGTGATCCAGGACAAACTAAAAAGCAGAGGCAGTACAAACTGTGAGTGTGGGAGAGTGCGAGCAGCTTCTCTGCAGACACTGATTCTTCATTAAGCTCTGTGAAAGCAGTCAGGTGAGACGTGTCCTCCAGTGGCTAGCGCAGGCTCCCACACTGTGATCTCCGGGTCTGTGTGCCGGTGCAGGTTTGAACCATGGCACCGCTCTCCCAGGACAGCTGCTGAGATCTCTGCTTCCACACTGTTTACTGTGGACTCGCTTCCTCTGCAGCAGCGATTAGGACCCCCTGCAGCCGGGTGTGCAGCAGCGATTAGGACCCCTTGCAGCCGGGTGTGCAGCAGGATAAACGCGCCCTGGGCTCCAGGAAGCTGGCACTGCTCTGTGTTGTGTGCTAATGAGAGGCAAGCCTTGCTGATCGGCCGTTTACACTGAGGAACTTCGCCCTGTCCCTCAGTGTCTCCCCTCAGTCAGAAGGCTTGTCTGCCAGACTGCAAGATGTTCTGATGGATCTGGATGGGTTAGCCTTTAAAGCACGAGAGTGCATGTGAGTGTCTCTGTAGTTGATAAGTATCTCTCTCTCCCTCTTCCTCCCTCCCTACTATCTCCCATCTCTCCCCCTCTCTCTACCTCTCTCTCTCTACCCCCCTCTCCTCCCCCTCTACTCCCTATCCCTCTCCCTCTCCCTCTCTCTCACCCTTTCTCTATCCCTCTCCCCCCTCTCTCGCTCCTCTCCCTTTCCCTCTCCTCTCTCCACTCCCTCTCCCTCTCCTCTCCTCTCCCTTTACCTCTCTTCTCTCCTCTCTCCCTCTCCTCTCCCTCTCCTCTCTCCTGTCCTCTCCCCTCTCCTCTCCTCTCTCCTCTCCCTCTCCTCTCTCCACTCCCTCTCCTCTCCCTCTTCTCTCTCCTCTCCCTTTCCTTCTCCTCTCTCTCCTCTCTCCCCTCTCCTCTCCTCTCTCCCCCTCCCTCTCATCTCTCTCCCTCTCCTCTCTCCTCTCTCCCTCTCTCCTCTCCTTTCTCCTCTCCCCTCTCCTCCCTCTCTCCTCTCCTCTCTCTCCTCTCCCCTCTCCCGTCTCCTCTCCTCTCTCTCCTCTCCCTCTCTCCCTCTCCTCTCCCTCTCCTCTCTCCTCTCTCCCCTCTCCCCTGTCTCCTCTCCTCTCCCCCTCTCCCTCTCTCCTCTCCCCCTCTCCCCCCTCTCAGGATGAGCAGTTTCCCCCCCTGGGTTCTTCAAACGCCCGTCTGATGATGCTGGCGGCTCTGCAGGGTAAAGAGCGGAGTGGATCGGGACTGGGATCGGGAATGGGAGGAGCCTCGTCTTCACAGGAGCCATGGAATGGGATGACATCATCATCGGGGGCAGGGCTGCAGCTGCCCCCCCTGCCCCCCCCACGCCTGCACATCACGGAGAATGGAGAGTTCCGGAACACAGCGAGCTACCCTAGCGGTCCGAGCAGTCAGGGGGCTGCAGCGGCCGGTCACTAGCCAGGGGTCCCGCCCCCTCCACTCAGCACAGAGCCTCAATGCACGGGGTCCCAGGGAGGACTGAACAGAACAGCCCCTCCCCTCCTTCAGCACAATGCAGCAATATCCCAGAGCATCGAACACAGAGCTGAGCTGAGCTGAGCCCTATGACACACAGTGACGCACAATGACGCACTGATACACTGACACACTGACACACACTGACACACTGACACACACACACACACTGACACACACACACACAGTGACACACACACACACTGACACAGTGACACACTGACACACACACACACACTGACACACACACACACACACACACACACACACTGACACACACACTGACACACACACACACACTGACACAGTGACACACTGACACACACACACACACTGACACACACACTGACACACACATAGTGACGCACAGACACACACACACACACTGACACACACACACACACACACACACTGACACAGTGACACACTGACACACACACTGACACACTGACACACACACACACTGACACACACACACACACAGTGACACACACACACACTGACACAGTGACACACTGACACACACACACACACTGACACACACACTGACACACACATAGTGACGCACAGACACACACACACACACACACACACACACACACTGACACACACACACACAGTGACACACACACACACTGACACAGTGACACACTGACACACACACACACACTGACACACACATAGTGGCGCACAGACACACACACACACACACACACACACACTGACACAGTGACACACTGACACACACACACACACTGACACACACACTGACACACACATAGTGACGCACAGACACACACACACACACACACACACACACACACACATACACTGAAACAGTGACACACTGACACACACACACACACTGACACACACACTGACACACACATAGTGACGCACAGACACACACACACACACACACACACACACACACTGACACACACTTTGGTCACTAGGTGTCCCTCTCACAAGACAGCAGCCTGAACCCGACCCGACCCGACCCGACCCGGGCTGGCCTGCCCCAAACCAGCAACAGAGCTTCAGTACAACACAGCTGTGGTCAAACATGTTGCACCCCCTATAGAATGAACCCGCTCTGCTTCCTGAAGCCGAATGAAAGCTGCTGAATAACGTTACGTTAACCAATCAAATTACACGCCGCTTCCTAGTTTTCCATGTACTGAACGAAAAACTGACACCAAATAAAAAGATCTGAAATCTCCCATGAAACACTAGTGTAGGATTGAGGACGCCCTCTCACTCACTCTCCCCTGCTCTCCCTAAATCACCCTCTGACTCTCTCCCCTTCCCCTCGCACCCTCCCCTCGCTCCCTCGCTCTCACTCAGCTCAGCTCAGCTCGTGTTAAGCGCTTGTTCGTTGGGGGATTGTTTTGTGAAAATGAGAAACAGCACAAAGCAGCGAGTGTCGCCGGGGCATCAGGGCAGGGACTGAAGCAGAAGAATCAGCTGAAGCCACTGGCAGCTCTCCCAGGGACACAGAGGCACGGAGACACGCCACGGGAAGCTGCATCCTCAGCAGCCTCCGCAGCCAGACAGCAGACTGAGGGCTCTCGGATTGGCCGAAGCTGACAGAGTCACAGGAGCACAGTGGATTCTGATTGGTTCACACGCTGCTCTTCCTGGCCCGAGGATCCTCTGATTGGCTGTCTCTGTGAGCTGGTGGAACTTCAATATTTAAAAACAAAAAAAGAACAATCATTGAATTTCTCTTTTTTTTTATTCATCAATGAGGAAATGCTTCTTGTTTTATATCAAGGACAATTTCATACCAATTGAAAACAATAATAATTCTGCAGTAATAATGACTGAATGGACCTCTGGCACGGCTGCTGTCTGCTCGCTGCAGCCCTCCGGCTGGCTGGCTGGCTGTCTGTCTGTCTCACCGGACTGCGTTAGACAGACTGACAGCTGCTTCTGCACTTCCAGAACTCGCTGTTTCCAGCTGAGAGACGATTACACTGGATGTTTTTCTTTCTGATTCGCATTGAAGTGATTTGTAACAAATGGAATATAGAGACCATTTGGACCTCTGAAGGATTCCTTCCATTCACTCGCCAATGAGAGAAGAGAGTGGAGCCGAGTCACACTCCTGCCTTGATTCCACACACAGCACTCCCCATCAACACTGACCCGGCCCAAACAGAACCAACAGTGAGTCCAAACAGAACAAATACAGTCTGGAGGAAAGCAATGGGCTCCACGTACAGTCAAACCAGCAGAGCAAGTTCTGTCTTAAGACTTTGCAGGCAGGGCATTGCACTGGGGAATGCATTCAGAATCCAGGGGGTGTAGATTAGACAGGGTGCACTGGGGAATGCATTCAGAATCCAGGGTGTGTGATTAGACAGGGTGCACTGGGGAATGCATTCAGAATCCAGGGTGTGTAGATTAGACAGGGTACACTGGGGAATGCATTCAAAATCCAGGGTGTGTAGATTAGACAGGGTGCACTGGGGAATGCATTCAGAATCCAGGGGGTGTAGATTAGACAGGGTGCACTGGGGAATGCATTCAGAATCCAGGGTGTGTGATTAGACAGGGTGCACTGGGGAATGCATTCAGAATCCAGGGTGTGTAGATTAGACAGGGTGCACTGGGGAATGCATTCAGAATCCAAGGTGTGTGATTAGACAGGGTGCACTGGGGAATGCATTCAGAATCCAGGGTGTGTGATTAGACAGAGTGCACTGGGGAATGCATTCAGAATCCAGGGGGTGTAGATTAGACAGGGTGCACTGGGGAATGCATTCAGAATCCAGGGTGTGATTAGACAGGGTGCACTGGGGAATGCATTCGGAATCCAGGGTGTGTGATTAGACAGGGTGCACTGGGGAATGCATTCAGAATCCAGGGTGTGTGATTAGACAGGGTGCACTGGGGAATGCATTCAGAATCCAGGGTGTGTGATTAGACAGGGTGCACTGGGGAATGCATTCAGAATCCAGGGTGTGATTAGACAGGGTGCACTGGGGAATGCATTCAGAATCCAGGGTGTGTGATTAGACAGGGTGCACTGGGGAATGCATTCAGAATCCAGGGTGTGTAGATTAGACAGGGTGCACTGGGGAATGCATTCAGAATCCAGGGTGTGTGATTAGACAGGGTGCACTGGGGAATGCATTCAGAATCCAGGGTGTGTAGATTAGACAGGGTGCACTGGGGAATGCATTCAGAATCCAGGGTGTGTGATTAGACAGGGTGCACTGGGGAATGCATTCAGAATCCAGGGTGTGTGATTAGACAGGGTGCACTGGGGAATGCATTCAGAATACAGGGTGTGTGATTAGACAGGGTGCACTGGGGAATGCACTGAAGGCTGGGGACTGTGTGGTATCATTAAGTCCGTCACTATAACCTGTGCTGGGGGTGGTGCCGGCTCATTGCTGCTTGCTTCACTCACTCGCTCAGTAAATATTCTGTCATGCAGGAATAGATAATCACTGCTCTTCAAATACACCACAGATAGTCAACATTCAGTGTAATGCCAGGCGTGGCAGAATCCCAGCCAGTCGATCTGCAGTGGTAATCAGCATTGGGGATGTGACTGCGCTCGTGGGATGGATGTCTTGCTTAGTTTTTGAAAAATATATTTTGCCTTTTTTTTGAAGAGAGAACAATCAGTTATTCAGGGAGGCTAGAATATTTACTAGCAAGGGGTTCGAGTGACAACAAATGCTGCACCTCCAACACCAGCACAGTGTATAATACATGAGCTCCGAGCGTGCACTACAGTGTAGGGAGCTGTCTTAATACAGCTCTGAGACACACACAGCAGTCACTGCACTATAGAGACAGCTGGTTGGACTGGACTGGACTGGACTGGATGATTTGAGACACGCCAGGATTTCTGTGTGTCTGTGGAATCAAGGCAGCCCTCTCTCTTCATCACGACACGGACTCCCGCCCGCGCGGACCTGCCGTCACACTTCATCACGACGCGGACTCCCACCCGCGCAGACCTGCCGTCACACTTCATCACGACGCGGACTCCCGCCCGCGCGGACCTGCCGTCACACTTCATCACGACGCGGACTCCCGCCCGCGCGGACCTGCCGTCACACTTCATCACGACGCGGACTCCCGCCCGTGCGGACCTGCCGTCACACCTCATCACGACGCGGACTCCCGCCCGCGCGGACCTGCCGTCACACTTCATCACGACGCGGACTCCCGCCCGCGCGGACCTGCCGTCACACTTCATCACGACGCGGACTCCCGCCCGCGCGGACCTGCCGTCACACTTCATCACGACGCGGACCTGCCGTCACACTTCATCACGACGCGGACTCCCGCCCGCACGGACCTGCCGTCACACTTCATCACGACGCGGACTCCCGCCCGCGCGGACCTGCCGTCACACTTCATCATGACGCGGACTCCCGCCCGCGCAGACCTGCCGTCACACTTCATCACGACGCGGACCTGCCGTCACACTTCATCACGACGCGGACTCCCGCCCGCACGGACCTGCCGTCACACTTCATCACGACGCGGACTCCCGCCCGCGCGGACCTGCCGTCACACTTCATCACGACGCGGACTCCCGCCCGCGCGGACCTGCCATCACACTTCCCTGGCACCTTGCCTGAGCTGCTTCCAAGCTCCCGACACAGCAGATATCTTAAAGGACACTCTGGCATTGCTGGAGTGCTCAGGGGTTGTCTCACAGGACTTTGCTTATAGGACAGTGCCTCTCCTGGTTGCGAGCTTCATTGAAAGCTGTTGGCCTACGTGGGTGTTCAGAAGCTGTGAGATTCGACAGGGATAAAACAGCAGATTAAACCGAGATCAGTTTCATAGGCACCTTACTGAATTCAGCACAGCAGTCTAGCACACTTTCTTTCAGTAAAGTGAGTGAAAGGGCTGTCCATCTACTCCAAGACTGCTTTGATGAATTGATTAGATGCAGAAAGCTTCTCTGCAAAGTGTTCAGAGTCTCAATCCCTGTCTGTCTCCGACCTTTCATACCAAACGCTCGTGCCAGTCCAGTCTTTCAATAAACACGCAATTCAGTCGAGAGCAAGGCTCATGGAAGGGGCTGAGTTTGTGACTACAGGAATCCACAGTATATACAATCTGTAAGTATTATTCATATCTTTATATTTGTAATGTATTAGGTATGGAGGAGGGTGAATGGGGTTTATTGTGCAAATAATATCTCTTTTTGTAAAACGGAATGTGTTTCTGTTAAATTATTTTTTTTTGCAATTTAGTTTTTCTTTTTAGGAGAAATGCAAAGAAATGTTTACCTGAAAAGAAGGAACGCAGCGTCTCCCTGGAAGGCAGCGTGGGTCACGGCCGCGCATTCTTTAAGAAGCGCCCTTTCCAACCTTCCTTTCAGGGTTTATTTCACATTATCTTTTCAGAGTGCGGTTTTAAAGCTACACTGTCTGGCTGGAGGAGCACAGACTGGCAGCTCTGTGTCTAGATGTGAGACCAGCATTGAGAGTGACCAGTGACAGCAAGTCCTGCTCACCCGGTCTCTCACTCTGATTCCCCAGCGTCCTGCTCACTCTGTCACTCTCAATCTGATTCCCCAGCGTCCTGCTCACTCTGTCACTCTCAATCTGATTCCCCAGCGTCCTGCTCACTCTCACTCTGATTCCCCGGGGTCCTGCTCACTCTGCCACTCTCACTCTGATTCCCCAGCATCCTGCTCAGTCACTCTCACTGATTCCCCAGCGTCCTGCTCACTCTGCCACTCTCACTCTGATTCCCCAGCATCCTGCTCAGTCACTCTCACTGATTCCCCAGCGTCCTGCTCACTCTCACTCTGATTCCCCAGCGTCCTGCTCACTCTGTCACTCTCACTCTGATTCCCCAGCGTCCTGCTCACTCTCACTCTGATTCCCCGGGGTCCTGCTCACTCTGCCACTCTCACTCTGATTCCCCAGCGTCCTGCTCACTCTCACTCTGATTCCCCAGGGTCCTGCTCACTCTGTCACTCTCACTCTGATTCCCCAGCGTCCTGCTCACTCTCACTCTGATTCCCCGGGGTCCTGCTCACTCTGCCACTCTCACTGATTCCCCAGGGTCCTGCTCACTCTGTCACTCTCACTCTGATTCCCCGGGGTCCTGCTCACTCTGTCTCTCTCACTGATTCCCCGGGGTCCTGCTCACTCTCACTCTGATTCCCCGGGGTCCTGCTCACTCTGTCTCTCTCACTGATTCCCCGGGGTCCTGCTCACTCTGTCACTCTCACTCTGATTCCCCGGGGTCCTGCTCACTCTGTCACTCTCACTCTGATTCCCCGGGGTCCTGCTCACTCTGTCTCTCACACGGAGTCCTCTCTGAGGCTCCACAGCTGTACAGACAGACAGTGTAACTTTAGCCTTGCCACGCTCGCAGTGTGTGTGTGTGTTTTCCGAACACTCTTCTGGAATGGGTTAATCCACTCCCTGCTCTCTGCCTGATGAATGTTGTTTTTTAAAGCTATAGAAGATATACAGTGTACATTGTATAAAACTGAACAGTGATTGTATCTCGTTTTGCTTTTTTTTGGATGTTTTCCTTTGGTGGGTTGTTTCTGGTTGTAAATATTCCTCTCAAAGATGAAGGGGAGTTGATAATGAACATCTCCTCCCTTCGAACCAGCCGCCCCGGCCACACTCTTGCACTTAGACGCAATACAGAGAAGCCTGTGTTTAATAAGCCAGAATATTTTCTAACTAATTTTTTCCTGTTAAAAAATTAAATAATAATATTTATACATACATAATTGCTATTCTATTATTATGATGATTAGTATTATTATTACAATGATATTATAAATGTGTATATATGTCAAATTTATTTTATCTCTCTATGGGTTGGTTGTTGTAATTTTAACAAAATAAATAATGATTGCAGATATTTGAACGATTCCCTTTTGCTCTCCAAGCCTCGAGCCTGCGAGCTCAGGTTTGTATTTGTACAGAACCACAAACATCAACAGCAGTGTTGTTCTTGTGTAAATATCTCTCGAGATTCTTCAGGTTTCAATTCCCCTGGGCTCGGCCGTTTCAATTGAACAAGCAAGCCAACGCACAGGTTAAGAACTCTTTTCTTTTTTAATGTTGTTTATTTGGGGTCTGTGATGACAAAAAAAGAGAAACATGTTTAATAAAGAGAGCTGTTACCTTTTAATGCCAGTCTGAGAAGGTTCTTGTGTTTCACCCCCAGTTCAAAACGCCATGTCCACTGACTGCTGAGAGACGCTCTAACCCCAACACTCCCCCTACCCCCCACGCTACACTCTCCCTCTCCTCCCTGCTGTGACTGCCTCCCTGTCGCTCTCCTCCCAGTTCTCCCTGCCTCCCTGTGCCTCTCCGAGTTCTCCCTGCCTCCCTGTGCCTCTCCCAGTTCTCCCTGCCTCCCTGTGCCTCTCCTCCCAGTTCTCCCTGCCTCCCTGTGCCTCTCCCAGTTCTCCCTGCCTCCCTGCCGCTCTCCTCACAGTTCTCCCTGCCTCCCTGTGCCTCTCCTCCCAGTTCTCCCTGCCTCCCTGTGCCTCTCCCAGTTCTCCCTGCCTCCCTGTACCTCTCCCAGTTCTCTCTGTGCATCTCCCAGTTCTCCCTGCCTCCCTGTACCTCTCCTCCCAGTTCTCCCTGCCTCCCCGTGCCTCTCCTCCCAGTTGTCACTGTCTCCCTGTGCCTCTCCCAGTTCTCCCTGCCTCCCTGTGCCTCTCCTCCCAGTTGTCACTGTCTCCCTGTGCCTCTCCCAGTTCTCCCTGCCTCCCCGTGCCTCTCCTCCCAGTTGTCACTGTCTCCCTGTGCCTCTCCCAGTTCTCCCTGCCTCCCTGTACCTCTCCCAGTTCTCTCTGTGCATCTCCCAGTTCTCCCTGCCTCCCTGTACCTCTCCTCCCAGTTCTCCCTGCCTCCCCGTGCCTCTCCTCCCTGTTGTCACTGTCTCCCTGTGCCTCTCCCAGTTCTCCCTGCCTCCCTGTGCCTCTCCTCCCAGTTGTCACTGTCTCCCTGTGCCTCTCCCAGTTCTCCCTGTGCCTCTCCTCCCAGTTGTCACTGTCTCCCTGTGCCTCTCCTCCCAGTTCTCCCTGCCTCCCTGTGCCTCTCCCAGTTGTCACTGCCTCCCTCTCTGCAGGCAGTTCTCTCTGTGTCTCTGGAAGCACTCGATCATTTTGAACGTCTTGCCGCAGCTCTCGCACGAGTACAGCGGCCGCTCCATGTGCAGGATCATGTGCTCAGTCAGGTGGTGCTTCAGTTTGAAGCTCTTGTTGCACTGGGGACAGCCGAAGGGGCGCGCGCTCAGTTTGAGAAGGACGTGTCTGTCCCTGCGGCCTCGCTCAGGGAACCTCTTCCCACACAAACACCCGAAGACACGCTTCCCAAACCGAGAGATGCGATCGACCTGGGCGTGGAGCACAGAGGGGGCGCTGGGGTGGGCTTTGGCACTGGTCTGGAGGGCGACAGCACTGCTGGCTTTGCTATAGAGGAGGGAGCCGGGAGCCAGCAGTGAGGGGGGGCCATTGTTACCAGCACCATACACCACACCAAAGCTGCTATTGGGGCAAGCATTGTCACTGCCGAGAGTGCTAGGAGCAAGGAATTCTGGGAGACAGCAGGCCGGGACGCCCACACTGTGGTTTGCATTGGTGTGAGTTGCTATCAGTTCCGGGGGATGGGTGTGAAGGGAACTAAACCCTTGGAGGGATGGGCTCTGGACTGGGTGGGGACTTGACTGAACAGAGCTCACAGAATTGCCGCACACTGACTCCTGATACCCTGGACCGCGGTGCCTGGGGGCAGTCTGGGGCAACTGCGTCGGCCCGTGCTCTCCAACAGCAGAGATCCCCTGAAGCTGCTCTAGTGTGGGTGCAGCAGGAATGTTACTGAGACTGTTAGCTGGGAGGGAGGGAGGAAGCGGTTTAGTGTCGGACACAACTGACATCCCATCAGCCACCTCTCTGAACGGTTTCTCCTCCAAAAGTTCCACCTTGATGTGACTGACGTCGACAACAGAGTCACCAGAGGCAAAAGGTTGAAAGGAAGAGCAGCAGTTGTCCTCTTTTGTGTCCATTCCCTGTGTGGAAGCGCCCTGCAGCTGCTCCCAGTGACTCTCACTGCTGCCCCTGCATCGAGGGGGGTGAGCGTTGCTGGTGCTGGACGAGGGAGACTGGTTTTCAGAGCGGCTGGGTTTCGGGTGGAAGGACCCAGGTGAGGCTTGCTGAGCCGAACCCACGGCAGTGTCAGCGCCCCCTACCTTCAGGAGGAGCTCATTGCAGCGATCGACCACGTGCCACATCTGCAGGAAGCTGGCCGCGGTCAGGTAGGCCCCGAGCTTTGCCGCGATGCCCCTGGGCTCGGAGCTCTCTAGCACCATCCGGAGGCTGCCGGTGTAAGCGCAGTCCAGCACTCGCTCAAACACACCCGTCTCCACGGCCTCGGGGAGGACCAGCACCAGCTCCTCCCCCTTCCCAGCATGCAGCAGGAACTGGTCGTGGAAGTACCGCGAGGCGGCCGCGAGGACAGCGGTGTGCGCTCGGAACACGCCCCCATCGCAGGAGTGCACCGTGACGTCACAGAAATGCCCACCCAGTCTGTGCTGGTTCAACTGGGAGAGCAGAGAGGTGCTGTACTGGGGGAAATCCAAACGAAGCTCAAACTGGTCCAAGGCCATCCTCCCTCAAACTGGGAAAGAGAGACAAACCACTGATTACCAAGTGAGGAAGACAATTCAATACGAGTGTCTATAACATTCCTTACAATAGCAGCAACACAGGGTCAGGGATTGCTGACTATAGCAGCTAGACTAGAGCACAGTGTTTGATTGACTATAGCAGCTAGACTAGAGCACAGTGTTCGACTGACTGTAGCAGCTAGACTAGAGCACAGTGTTTGACTGATTGTAGCAGCTAGACTAGAGCACAGTGTTTGATTGACTATAGCAGCTAGACTAGAGCAGTGTTTGATTGACTATAGCAGCTAGACTAGAGCAGTGTTTGATTGCTGACTATAGCAGCTAGACTAGAGCACAGTGTTTGATTGACTATAGCAGCTAGACTAGAGCACAGTGTTTGATTGACTATAGCAGCTAGACTAGAGCACAGTGTTTGATTGTTAACTATAGCAGCTAGACTAGAGAACAGTGTTTGATTGACTATAGCAGCTAGACTAGAGAACAGTGTTTGATTGACTATAGCAGCTAGACTAGAGCACAGTGTTTGATTGACTATAGCAGCTAGACTAGAGCACAGTGTTTGATTGACTATAGCAGCTAGACTAGAGCACAGTGTTTGATTGTTAACTATAGCAGCTAGACTAGAGCACAGTGTTTGATTGACTATAGCAGCTAGACTAGAGCACAGTGTTTGATTGTTAACTATAGCAGCTAGACTAGAGAACAGTGTTTGATTGACTATAGCAGCTAGACTAGAGCACAGTGTTTGATTGACTATAGCAGCTAGACTAGAACACAGTGTTTGATTGACTGTAGCAGCTAGACTAGAGCACAGTGTTTGATTGACTATAGCAGCTAGACTAGAGCACAGTGTTTGATTGACTATAGCAGCTAGACTAGAGCACAGTGTTTGATTGACTATAGCAGCTAGACTAGAGCACAGTGTTTGATTGACTATAGCAGCTAGACTAGAGCACAGTGTTTGATTGACTATAGCAGCTAGACTAGAGCACAGTGTTTGATTGTTAACTATAGCAGCTAGACTAGAGCAGTGTTTGATTGACTATAGCAGCTAGACTAGAGCACAGTGTTTGATTGACTATAGCAGCTAGACTAGAGCACAGTGTTTGATTGACTATAGCAGCTAGACTAGAGCACAGTGTTCGATTGACTATAGCAGCTAGACTAGAGCACAGTGTTTGATTGACTATAGCAGCTAGACTAGAGCACAGTGTTTGATTGACTATAGCAGCTAGACTAGAGCACAGTGTTTGACTGACTGTAGCAGCTAGACTAGAGCACAGTGTTTGACTGACTGTAGCAGCTAGACTAGAGCACAGTGTTTGATTGACTATAGCAGCTAGACTAGAGCAGTGTTTGATTGACTATAGCAGCTAGACTAGAGCACAGTGTTTGATTGCTGACTATAGCAGCTAGACTAGAGCACAGTGTTTGATTGACTATAGCAGCTAGACTAGAGCACAGTGTTTGATTGACTATAGCAGCTAGACTAGAGCACAGTGTTTGATTGTTAACTATAGCAGCTAGACTAGAGAACAGTGTTTGATTGACTATAGCAGCTAGACTAGAGAACAGTGTTTGATTGACTATAGCAGCTAGACTAGAGCAGTGTTTGATTGACTATAGCAGCTAGACTAGAGCACAGTGTTTGATTGACTACAGCAGCTAGACTAGAGCACAGTGTTTGATTGCTGACTATAGCAGCTAGACTAGAGCACAGTGTTTGATTGACTATAGCAGCTAGACTAGAGCACAGTGTTTGATTGCTGACTATAGCAGCTAGACTAGAACACAGTGTTTGATTGACTATAGCTGCTAGACTAGAGAAGTGTTTGATTGACTATAGCAGCTAGACTAGAGCACAGTGTTTGATTGACTATAGCAGCTAGACTAACACAGTGTTTGATTGACTATAGCAGCTAGACTAGAGCACAGTGTTTGATTGACTATAGCAGATAGACTAGAGCACAGTGTTTGATTGACTATAGCAGCTAGACTAGAGCACAGTGTTTGATTGACTATAGCAGCTAGACTAGAGCACAGTGTTTGATTGCTGACTATAGCAGCTAGACTAGAGCACAGTGTTTGATTGCTGACTATAGCAGCTAGACTAGAGCACAGTGTTTGATTGACTATAGCAGCTAGACTAGAGCACAGTGTTTGATTGACTATAGCAGCTAGACTAGAGCACAGTGTTTGATTGACTATAGCAGCTAGACTAGAACAAGGAGTGGGTAAAAGCCGGACCAGACAGGGCTAAATAAAACTGGTCTGATCGTCTTAAAACCTACCTCCAATTATCACACACGTCAAAAAGAATGATAGCAGTTTCCTTGCATACACGTGAATGCTTCCAGACAAAAACAATACTAATTATCACTTTCCCAAGCTCCACTTACTGGTGCTGAAAGAACAGCTCCCTGTAAGAATATCAAGACAATCTAAAATCGACCCAAGAAGGCAGATACGAAATTGGGAAACAAAGTGTAAAATGGTCCCCTGCCAAGGAAAATGTGAAGACACACCACCTTGAACACATTCAAAACCCAGCAAAACTCAGGCAGGGAGAGACGTCTGAGAGACAGATGACATCCTCTTGGTGTGATGTGTTCTGGGTTAGCAGGAACTAAATCAATCTCAGGGAAGTGCAATCTGTGTTGTGTATTATTACTTCATCTCTTTTTAAAGATTATTTGTATGTCGTGTTTTTAATGAATGCTACTTCAGCCTATTCCATTTCACAGGACCCTTTGTAATATGGGGCAACTGGGGAAAGCCTGCTCCTTTTTGAATTGCTTTCATTTCACGTAGCACACTTATTTCACTTAAGATAATTAATTCACTATTACAGTTCATCTTATTTGGATTTTTAGTACTTCACTAAATATGGGTTTGCTCTGTTTTCGTCATATAAACGACTCAATCGTCGTCTTAAAAGAACGAGACGATTGCTGAAATGTTTCTAATTCGTTTCTTTTAGTATTTCACATATTAGGTTTATTGCGTTTTCGTGGTATTAAATTGTATTAAACTCCCCTCCTAATTGCCTTGTCACATATCGGGAAATCAAAACATATTTAGTAATACACACGTTTTGAATTTATAAATCTAATAATTTGATTAATATAAATACAGAGGGCGAGAATAACACAGAGCTGAAGAGACAGGAGACTCGGAGAATGAGAAGCCGTCTCTCAGTGTTTTAGGGCTCGGTGCGGTCAGTTTTGTTTTGGTCCGGCGCTGAAGTGTCACGCTGGGGGTCACCGGGGCGCCTCGCAGCGCCTGTGAATGCGTGTGGAAACGCGAGAGAGAGAAAAACATTTACAGAAGCAGCCTTAACGCGAGAAGCACCGCGGCATACCTGCAGAACGGGGCTTCTAATCCGCCTACACTCGCAAATCGAGTCCAGGGATCAGCGGCCTAGTACAACGCAAACGAGATCGATCAAGATTGAAACAGGAGAAAAGCGGAGCATCAATGCAAACCAAAACAGAAAACATGACCTTCGGAAACCCAGACATCGCGGAGCCTGTGTAAAACCAAACGAGGCGTTCTCTTATTAATAATAATAATAATAATAATAATAATAATAATAATAATAATAATAATAATAATAATAATAATAATAATAATAATAATAATTCTGCACAGCACCGTGCTTACACCCAACGTGAAGACACTGTAACGTATTGACTGCGATTAAACAAAACGAGGATGAAACACTGCAGTGAAATGATGCACCTGAACGGCTGAGTGCAGAGCAGGTGAAGTATTTGAATTGTGAGCTTCATGGATTTGCATTTCGGGCGCTGCATGAACGCGACAGTGCGGCGTGTTACAGGAACTGGTGCATGAATGAATACAGACGGGAAGAGCAGATCCACTCGAACCAGATACAAAACAAATGCATTTTTGCATTTTGCATTTTTTTTTTTTTGTTGGTTCAATTAAATAATCAGAATGCCTTCGCGGATACTAACCTCGCTTCAGCCCTTTGCAATCCGATTTGACCCGTGTACGTAACAGCACGTTTTGCACACACTGCTGTCCGCGTCTCTCCTTTCTAAGCCTTGTCTTACTGCCATTTAAACACAGGGGGCAGCAATGCGGTGTACAGCGACCCCTGGCGGCGGCGTGCTGCCTGTGCCTCGCTCTCAACAGTATTATTTTCTCATAGTTAAACTCGGATTGCAGGACCATGTACGCTGCTGTTAATGATATGCAGCCCGCAATGCTGACGTCATGCTGTCGGTCACGCCCCTGGCTCCCCCCCCCCCCCCCCCGCCTTCATATTCCATTTCACAAAGAGCTGTTCTAATTTATTAAGTGGCTGTGGGGGGGGCTTGTTCTACCCTTTGTTTAATATTCATGACATTGCTGATATGCTTGAATATCATTGGCTGTGACGATTTCTGCCCTGCTCTATATTAATGAGCTTCGTTCTCTGATTACTGTGTGGTTTTTTTTCGATTTTTTTTTTAACGGGTGTGCTACAGTGACTGAGAATATACTGTTACAACTATCGGTGTAACACTTGCGCTCTACACGAGTATTACTGAATTTAAAAGAGTGAATACAAAAAAAAACTAAAGGATTTCAACTTGAATATGCAGATTCGCTGTGATCGAATTGGTTGATCGCTGTTATTTTCAAACCCCGGAAAAGTATTCTGTTGGACAATAGGAGCGCTCTCTTAGAGCTCCTCTAAAAAGTGGGGACTTCCAAGTCAAACATAAACTGCTCCAAATGTTGTTTGTAAACTTGAACTCGGTGTAGAAACGATGCCGTGAAGAAACGAAATTGTAAATAATGTCTATGAAACGTGTTTACAAACGAGAAGCGTAAGAAGATAAGACCATTAAATTAAATTAAACAGCCGCCTTCAGTATTGCACAGCCGGAGAGTTTGTAGACGGTGCCTGCGCGCTGGGGGAAGAGGAGGATACAGCTGAGAATATCGACTGGGAACAAGAAGAAAAGAACAAAACAAATCAAAAAATAAACATTAAAACACGGGAAGATGCGGTAGCACGCCTCGGAACTGCACGGCGACGTACATGAAACGCAGTGCCGGTGTAAGTAGCGGCGCATCGCTGTCCATCCTGTGTTTGCATCCAGTCTTCATGACTATTCTAACTGGATCGATTTGAGGTTGTTTTTCTCAAACAATAAAAATCCCGTGTGAATGGGGCAAACACCATTTACAAATAAAACCAGCAGACACAAGGAATTATAGTTTACTGTCTGTTGCAAAGGGATCGCAGTGAACACAATACCGACTCGGGGCTAGTTAGGAAAATAAGAATTGGCACGATTTCTGTGAAAGAACAATCAAATGCTGTTTCACCAGCGAGCGTTTAGAGACGACCGATACAAACTTCACGGCGATCGTGTCGTTTAACCAAGCGAGCAAAACTAACGCTGCGTTACTGCAGTCTGAAACGGGCTGGTGGTGATGTGTGACCAGCCCAGGTACTCTAGTCCAAGAGTAATGGTTTAATCATCATCGCCAGCTGGCTGCAGTACCCGGGTGCCTGGAGTGTGATTGGGTCTCCAGAGAGAGAGAGAGGAGGCAGCGAGGGTTCGAGCCCACACCCGGGTTGCGTGTTTGATTCAAAGCAAGGCTTTTTAAAATGTATTCATTTGGCAGACGCCTGCTTCATCCAAGGCGACTTACAGGGTTCCAATGCAAGGGCAGTATTTAAATACAGTGTCGTTTACAGGAAGTGAAATAACTAGCACACGACTAGTTATAAGCTAGTTTTGCATTTGACTGTAAGGACAGGTCAAAGGTCACGGTCAAGTTCATTTTTGAATAGATCATATTTTTAGCAGACGCTCTTATCCAGGGATATATGGGTTAATTTGTGTATTCTGTAGTAACTATTTCACTGTCTGAACTCTCAAAGGAGTTCTAAACAAGTTTTTCATTTGAGCTTCAGCAAGGTAATCTGTGCAATCTCACCGTAGCTGACATTTGATTGGCTCACGGCGGCCATGTTGTTTTTTGATGTAGCGAGTTGCTTTGCACACGCTTGATAGATAACCTTGCCAAGGCTATGGATGCAAAGTGTGGCTTCAATCAGCATAACCGTTTCAGAGAAGAAGACGTTTGAATGTTTTTGACAAATCCAGTATGGCCGCTAAACGATGTGACCGAGCGGCTTCTCTTGAACAACCGTAAATCTCGGCCATGAGGGGAGAACGTGCACCAAGTTTCACATCTCTGCTGTAAACCGGTTCGGAGAAGAAGATTTTATAATTGTCAAAAATTCTCGAGAAATCCAAGATGGCCACCACACCATATGACCTATGACCTTTATTTTCTGACACAACTTCCCTTAGGTGCCACCACCCTGGCGAGTTTCGTGAGTTTCCGTGCAAGGGTGTTGATTTTAGAGCCATTTAAAAAAAAGAGAGCTGAAGAAAAAAACAAATCCTAACAAACAATAGGCTTCCCATTCTGGCTTGGAAGCCAAATAATACTAAAGGACAATATGAAGCAGCGAGTTAGGATTTCAATACATTATATCTGCAATTACACAGTAATAATGCACTCGTGTAAGGATAGTGCAGCAGCTGAGGATCCAGTAACGTGGCGCTCAGGATCCAGTAATGTGGGTCTGAGGATCCAGTAACACAGCTGTGAGGATCCAGTAACGTAGCGCTGAGGATCCAGTAACATGGCTCTGAGGATCCAGTAACGTAGCTCTGAGGATCCAGTAACACGGCTGTGAGGATCCAGTAACGTAGCGCTGAGGATCCAGTAACATGGCTCTGAGGATCCAGTAACGTAGCTCTGAGGATCCAGTAACACGGCTCTGAGGATCCAGTAACGTGGCGCTGAGGATCCAGTAACGTGGGGCCGAGGATCCAGTAATGTGGGTCTGAGGATCCAGTAATGTGGCGCTCAGGATCCAGTAATGTGGCGCTCAGGATCCAGTAACGTAGCTCTGAGGATCCAGTAACGTAGCTCAGAGGATCCAGTAACGTAGCTCTGAGGATCCAGTAACATAGCTCTGAGGATCCAGTAACACGGCTCTGAGGATCCAGTAACGTAGTTCTGAGAATTCAGTAACACGGCTCTGAGGATCCAGTAACGTGGCGCCGAGGATCCAGTAACGTAGCTCTGAGGATCCAGTAACACGGCTCTGAGGATCCAGTAACGTGGGGCTGAGGAGCCAGTAACATGGGGCTGAGGATCCAGTAACATGGGGCTGAGGATCCAGTAACGTAGCTCTGAGGATCCAGTAACACGGCTCTGAGGATCCAGTAACATGGGGCTGAGGATCCAGTAACGTAGCTCTGAGGATATAGTAACACAGCTCTGAGGATCCAGTAACACGGCTCTGAGGATCCAGTAACGTAGTTCTGAGGATCCAGTAACGTGGTGCCGAGGATCCAGTAACGTAGCTCTGAGGATCCAGTAACATAGCTCTGAGGATCCAGTAACACGGCTCTGAGGATCCAGTAACGTAGCTCTGAGGATCCAGTAACGTGGGGGCTGAGGATCCAGTAACGTGGGGCTGAGGATCCAGTAACGTGGGGGCTGAGGATCCAGTAACGTGGGGGCTGAGGATCCAGGAATGTGGCGCTCAGGATCTAGTAACGTGGGGCTGAGGATCCAGTAACGTGGCGCTCAGGATCCAGTAACGTGGGGCTGAGGATCCAGTAACGTGGGGCTGAGGATCCAGTAATGTGGGGCTGAGGATCCAGTAACGTGGCACTCAGGATCCAGTAATGTGGGGCTGAGATTCCAGCAACGTGGGGCTGAGGATCCAGTAATGTGGGGCTGACTGAGGTCAGGCGAATACAGTACATAGTAGGAGGAAGAGTACAAAGAGTTTAAATGAAAAAAAGTCAATTTGAGGAGATCTAGAAGTAGAGTGGAGTGTGTGAGCAGTGCTGAATGATCGTGTCATTGAATGAATACAGGAGCGTGTGAGGGAGCCGTGTTGAGACAGAGGACTAGATGCACCAGAGCAGGAGGAGGCTTCAACACGAGGCTCTTTGACTGGAGAGGGCTGGACAGGCTCTGAACCCGTTTCTCAAGGGCAGCATTACCACAGCCCGCCCATCCACCTTGTGGTGTACAGCTGTGAGGAAGGGCAGCGTTGCGATCCAGGCAAGCGACAGGACTAGCAAGTGCAGGAGACAAGGGACTGCAGCTTTTAAAGGGCTTTAAGCATGCTTTTATTTAAACAAAGCAATCAAAACTAAGGCTCGTGCTGAGTACAGCCCCACACACTGACCCTGCTGCTCTCAGTCCTTCTCTCTCACTGACCCTGCTGCTCTCAGTCCTTCTCTCATGCCAGACATGTATTTAGCAGGGAGGCCACAGTTGGTCCTTCCAGTCCTGTTCTTTCCAGCCCTGGTCTAAATTGTTTAATTGAACCAATGAACCCCTGATCCAGACCCTGTCTTGTTTTACCTGTAAAACCAGGTGTGGAATGACCCTCCCGGACCGTGCCTGGACCCCTCTGCTCTGTTTCCATGTGCAGGGCCCTTGCTCTGCACAGATGTAAACTTTTCTCATGTCCAGCACCAGTTATAGAAGATGCTGCTGCCTCGTGGTACTGAGACACGCCTGTGCTGTCGGTCCCGTGATCTGATTGCAGCTCCCTCCTGTCTCCTCTCGGACAGAGTTACAGGCACACTGATTCATGTTTGACCCTCTTCTCTCCTGTTTCCCTCTCCAGTGGTTGCAGTCTCTGCAGTATGGACCCTGACAATAGCAGCTGCAGTTCAGGTGTGACTGGTCCCAGTCCGTCTCGCAGACTGGTGGACCTGCAGTTCCCAAACTACAGCGCGGTGCTGCTGGAGCACCTGAATCAGCACCGCGAGGAGGGCAAGTTCTGCGACCTGGCGGTGCACGTGAGGGGGCAGGTGTTCCGCGCACACAAGGCTGTGCTGGCCGCCTCCTCCTCCTACTTCCATGACAAGCTGATGCTGAGGGACAGCGACGTCATTGCCCTGCCCAGTGTGATCGAACCCAGGGCCTTCGCAGGGCTGCTGGGGCTCATATACACCGGCCGGCTGCGGGTCACAGTGCAGGACATGCCCAGCTACTTGCTGGTGGCCAGCGGCCTGCAGCTCTGGCATGTTGTGGACCGATGTAAAGAGATACTGAAGAGGGAAGAGGAGCAGGTACATACAATGAGACAGCAGCACAGCCCTGAGACAGCAGCACAGCCCTTAGACAGCAGCACAGCACTGAGACAGCAGCACAGCCCTGAGACAGCAGCACAGCCCTGAGACAGTAATACAGCACTGAGACAGCAGCACAGCCCTGAGACAGCAATATAGCACTGAGACAGCAGCACAGCCCTGAGACAGCAGCACAGCCCTTAGACAGTAGCACAGCCCTTAGACAGCAGCACAGCACTGAGACAGCAGCACAGCCCTGAGACAGTGCACAGCGCTGAGACAGCAGCACAGCCCTGAGACAGCAGCACAGCACTGAGACAGCAGCACAGCTATTAGACAGCAGCACAGTCCTGAGACAGCAGCACAGCTCACACACTGAGACAGCAGCACAGCACTGAGACAGCTTCACAACACTGAGACAGCAGCACAGCCCTGAGACAGCTTCACAACACTGAGACAGCTTCACACACTGAGACAGCATCGGGACAGTTGTCCTGGATTCCTCAGAGTAATTGAAATCTCTTTTGTCTCCACAGAAGCATTTCAGTAAGAAGAGATCGTACAGAAACTGTCGCTCCACCTCCCAGTCTCCCAGTAGCAGCCAAGTAGTGGTGGGGTGTCGAGAGGATACTGGGGGCAGAGACTGCGCAGCGAGGGTGCACACTCAGGAGGGACTGGCTGTGAGGAGAGAGTGGGAGGGGGGCAGGCAAGGGGGCCCCGAGGGGCAGGAGGGGGAGGACGGGCCGTGTCTCAGACCCAGCAGCAACAGCAAGACCAAGGAGGAGCTGTACTACTCTACAGAACGAGAGGACCATTATTACTATAGCAACAGCAACAACACCACCGGCAAAGACGAGGAGTATGAGGTACAGGCCAAGCTGTGTGTGTGACCAGCCTTGTGTGTATCTGCAGTGTGATGAGCCCCTGTGTGTATCTGCAGTGTGATCAGCCCCTGTGTGTATCTGCAGTGTGATGAGCCCCTGTGTGTATCTGCAGTGTGATGAGCCCCTGTGTGTATCTGCAGTGTGATGAGCCCCTGTGTGTATCTGCAGTGTGATCAGCCCCTGTGTGTATCTGCAGTGTGATCAGCCCCTGTGTGTATCTGCAGTGTGATCAGCCCCTGTGTGTATCTGCAGTGTGATCAGCCCCTGTGTGTATCTGCAGTGTGATCAGCCCCTGTGTGTATCTGCAGTGTGATCAGCCCCTGTGTGTATCTGCAGTGTGATCAGCCCCTGTGTGTATCTGCAGTGTGATGAGCCCCTGTGTGTATCTGCAGTGTGATGAGCCCCTGTGTGTATCTGCAGTGTGATCAGCCCCTGTGTGTATCTGCTACCCAGTCCTGCTACCCGTGGCACAGTCCTGCTACATTTATGGTGGTTGTATATCCCAGTGGAATGTAGGCTTGAATTTCCTTGTTTTCTGTTTCAGGTGGATGAGGACATGGAGGGGGCAGAGACTGAGGATGATGATGTCATCAAGGTGCATGTCCAATCAGAGGAGGAGGATGAGGAGGAGGAGGGAGGGGTGCTGAATGCAGAAAGGAGGAGAGATGGAGAAGGAGAGATTTGCAGTGGCTCTATTGATGAGAACGGGAGGATGGTGATGATTGAGGTCGACAGAGAGAGGGGGAGAGAGAGGAAGAGGGGGCCGCTGGAGAGGGAGGCAGCAGCCAGCTATTCATACAAGCTTGTACACAAACAGGACAGCCAACCAAGCCCGGAGCACAGACAACAAGCCCTTTCAAATTCCTCAAACTGGTTTTCCACAGCCGCAGGGGCAGCAAGTGTGCACGACTCGAGCGGGGGGGCTTTCTCGAGCATGGGGGAGCTCCGACTGGGGCGACTGGGAACGCTGGGAGCTGGCAGCGGACTGGTTCATGTGAAGGAGGAGAGTTGGGAGGAGGGTGAGAGAGAAGGGAAAGTGCAGACCAACGGGAGTGGACAGGGAATGAACTTCATTGATTCCATCAGTGGAAGTGTTACCTGTAAGAGTAATGATGAGGTGAGCCAGGCTGGTTTCACTGTGTACTCCGAGGGAGCGGGTGGGAGGAGCAGTGACTGTTTCCTGCTCTCTGCCCTGCACAGCAAGGAGCCCGGCCCGGTCTCTCTGCTGGCTGCTGGGTCGGTCGTGGTGGATTCTGCCTCTTTCCCCGACGGCACCAGAGTCATCGCAGACCCCACGGGTTACCCTGCCAACGCTGTCACCCAGCAACCCATGGATATCCACGGCAACGAGATCGTCACTCACGCCTCTCTGGGCCAGGCAGTGCACGCCCCGGTCAAGATTCTGTCCGTGGAGCCCGACGGCAAGCGATTCGGCTGCCTGTGTGGAAAGCGCTTCGCGGTGAAGCCCAAGAGAGACCGGCACATCATGCTGACCCTGAGCGTGCGTCCCTTCGACTGCTCCGTCTGCGAGAAGAAGTTCAAACTGAAGCACCACCTGAACGAGCACATGAAGACACACATGGGCTTCCTGTACAAGTGTGAGCGCTGCGGCCGCAAGTTCAGAATGAGGAGCTGCTACCTGAAGCACCTGCAGCAGGAGGAGGAGCAGCTGCAGCAGCAAAGTGCCAGTGCAAGCAGCGTGCTGTGAGGGAGTGAGAGCGAGGGCGAGGGAGTGAGAGCGAGGGTGAGGGAGTGAGAGCGAGGGTGAGGGAGCGAGGGTGAGGGAGTGAGAGCGAGGGTGAGGGAGTGAGGGCGAGGGAGTGAGTGAGAGCGAGGGTGAGGGAGTGAGAGCGAGGGTGAGGGAGTGAGAGTGAGGGCGAGGGAGTGAGAGCGAGGGCGAGGGAGTGAGAGCGAGGGTGAGGGAGTGAGAGCGAGAGTGAGGGAGTGAGAGCGAGGGTGAGGGAGTGAGAGCGAGGGAGTGAGAGTGAGAGCGAGGGAGTGAGAGTGAGAGCGAGGGAGAGGGAGTGAGAGCGAGGGTGAGGGAGTGAGAGAGAGGGAGTGAGAGCGAGGGCGAGGGAGTGAGAGCGAGGGAGTGAGAGTGAGGGTGGGGGAGTCAGGGTGAGTGTGAGGGTGGGTATGAATGTGTGTCAGTGTGTGTGTGTCAGCGTGTGTGTGTGTCAGTGTGTGTGTGTGTGCGTGTGTGTCAGTGTGTGTCATTGTGTGTGTGTGTCAGTGTGTGTGTGCGTGTGTGTCAGTGTGTGTGTCAGTGTGTGTGTGTCAGTGTGTGTGTGTCAGTGTGTGTGTGTCAGTGTGTGTGTGTGCGTGTCAGTGTGTGTGTGTGTGTCAGTGTGTGTGTGTGTCAGTGTGTGTGTGCTCATGCGCGTGCGTGTGTCTCAGAGTGTAGACTCATGAACTAAAGCACACACATGCTGACACACGCTGACGCACACACGCTGACACACACATACACGCACAAACTTGGTTTATCGAAGGACAGTCCTCTCGTTTGATGGAAACCCTGAAGCAGCCCTTCATCGTGATCACAGCAATGTGTGGCTCACACTGTACAGGACTCACTGCTGCTTAACCAGCAACATTCATACTGTGGGCACTTCAGTACAATGTTAGTCAATCTACAAAAGGATGTCATTGAGTTCCCTGGAGTTCTGTAAATAGTAACGTGAACTTTATTAAGCAGCCTTGCTGGAGATGGAAGGACATGTTTAGAATCTCCCTTCACTTCAGTGTCTGCATGTGGAGTGTTTGTGAGAGGGCAGGGGGCTCCTCTGCACTGGAGATGGTTCCTAGGCTGGCAGTGACAGCTCCCCTGCGAGAGCAGCACGCTGCCACACTGCCTTTAGAAGAGACTGAAGCCTTCACCGTTAACACTTCATCTCTCTAATGCTTTCATTTTGTAAAATTGTGTTTTGCTAAAATGCCTTTTTGAAAAGAAGAAATACAAAAATAAGCACTTAATGTTATTCTGCAAAGGTTACTTTTGTCAGTTTTTATCCTGTGTGTGTGTAAAACAGGTCCGATCCATCTTCATGGGTATACATGCCCCTGTGAATCTCACCCTGCCCCTGTGATCCCATCCATCCTCATGGGTATACATGCCCCTGTGAATCTCATCCTGCCCCTGTGATCCCATCCATCCTCATGGGTATACATGCCCCTGTGAATCTCACCCTGCCCCTGTGATCCGATCCATCCTCATGGGTATACATGCCCCTGTGAATCTCACCCTGCCCCTGTGATCCCATCCATCCTCATGGGTATACATGCCCCTGTGAATCTCACCCTGCCCCTGTGATCCGATCCATCCTCATGGGTATACATGCCCCTGTGAATCTCACCCTGCCCCTGTGATCCGATCCATCCTCATGGGTATACATGACCCTGTGAATCTCACCCTGCCCCTGTGATCCCATCCATCCTCATGGGTATACATGCCCCTGTGAATCTCACCCTGCCCCTGTGATCCGATCCATCCTCATGGGTATACATGCCCCTGTGAATCTCACCCTGCCCCTGTGATCCGATCCATCCTCATGGGTATACATGCCCCTGTGAATCTCACCCTGCTCCTGTGATCCGATCCATCCTCATGGGTATACATGCCCCTGTGAATCTCACCCTGCCCCTGTGATCCAATCCATCCTCATGGGTATACATGCCCCTGTGAATCTCACCCTGCCCCTGTGATCCCATCCATCCTCATGGGTATACATGACCCTGTGAATCTCACCCTGCCCCTGTGATCCCATCCATCCTCATGGGTATACATGCCCCTGTGAATCTCACCCTGCCCCTGTGATCCAATCCATCCTCATGGGTATACATGCCCCTGTGAATCTCACCCTGCCCCTGTGATCCGATCCATCCTCATGGGTATACATGCCCCTGTGAATCTCACCCTGCCCCTGTGATCCGATCCATCCTCATGGGTATACATGCCCCTGTGAATCTCACCCTGCCCCTGTGATCCGATCCATCCTCATGGGTATACATGCCCCTGTGAATCTCACCCTGCCCCTGTGATCCGATCCATCCTCATGGGTATACATGCCCCTGTGAATCTCACCCTGCCCCTGTGATCCCATCCATCCTCATGGGTATACATGCCCCTGTGAATCTCACCCTGCCCCTGTGATCCGATCCATCCTCATGGGTATACATGCCCCTGTGAATCTCACCCTGCCCCTGTGATCCCATCCATCCTCATGGGTATACATGCCCCTGTGAATCTCACCCTGCCCCTGTGATCCGATCCATCCTCATGGGTATACATGCCCCTGTGAATCCCACCCTGCCCCTGTGATCCGATCCATCCTCATGGGTATACATGCCCCTGTGAATCCCACCCTGCCCCTGTGATCCCATCCATCCTCATGGGTATACATGCCCCTGTGAATCCCACCCTGCCCCTGTGATCCGATCCATCCTCATGGGTATACATGCCCCTGTGAATCCCACCCTGCCCCTGTGATCCCATCCATCCTCATGGGTATACATGCCCCTGTGAATCTCACCCTGCCCCTGTGATCCCATCCATCCTCATGGGTATACATGCCCCTGTGAATCTCACCCTGCCCCTGTGATCCGATCCATCCTCATGGGTATACATGCCCCTGTGAATCTCACCCTGCCCCTGTGATCCCATCCATCCTCATGGGTATACATGCCCCTGTGAATCTCACCCTGCCCCTGTGATCCCATCCATCCTCATGGGTATACATGCCCCTGTGAATCTCACCCTGCCCCTGTGATCCGATCCATCCTCATGGGTATACATGCCCCTGTGAATCTCACCCTGCCCCTGTGATCCGATCCATCCTCATGGGTATACATGCCCCTGTGAATCCCACCCTGCCCCTGTGATCCCATCCATCCTCATGGGTATACATGCCCCTGTGAATCTCTCTGCCCCTGTGATTTGATCCATCCTCATGGGTATACATGCCCCTGTGAATCTCACCCTGCCCCTGTGATCCGATCCATCCTCATGGGTATACATGCCCCTGTGAATCTCACCCTGCCCCTGTGATCCCATCCATCCTCATGGGTATACATGCCCCTGTGAATCTCACCCTGCCCCTGTGATCCAATCCATCCTCATGGGTATACATGCCCCTGTGAATCTCACCCTGCCCCTGTGATCAGATCCATCCTCATGTTTCTGTATTGCAGGTTTTGGCAGGAAGATGATGAAAAAACACAGCAGACAGAAGATCAGGCCCTCTGAATCAGGGCGAGGCCGCTTTTAGAAAGAGCACGTAACAAATTCAATCATTTTAGTGTACATGAGATGCAGTATTAACAAATGACCACAAGAGGGCGCACAGTCCTTGCACAAAACAAAAAGAAAAAAGTGATCCTGTAGTCGGGACGTTCATTCAAAAACTCTTTTAAGGATGATGCAAATTCCACATTCACACATTGCTCAAGTGATTTCATTTTAGTGAGAGATTGAGATTCCCTGAGTTCAAAGTGAATGATGGTTTTAATCCACTAACATCTTGTCAGTAGAAGTCTTGTGCTCTTAAAGACCCTTGTAGCGCTGGGTCGGATGCAGGCTGTGTTTTAGACAGCTAGCCTTTCAGTGACAGGGTTTATGTTGCACATCTTACACATTTATCTGGATAACAAGCATACCGTGCCTCAGAGGTATTCTTTCAAGCTAAATTACGTTTTTTTTACTACAGTTTCAAAATACATTTTCTGTCGGCATCAACAAAAAAAGTGAAACGAATATTATTGTGAAATAAAATCTCACCATCAACAAGGTTGCAGAATACTTAAAAACAGACTCGCTGTGACTTCAGAACCAGCTGAGCTTACACGTGTGTGCGATTAGCAAACACGCTGCACTTTCACTACGTTCTGTCAGCATCAAAACAGCAGGACTGCAGCGTGAAAGGGCAGCGTCGTGGCGGGCAGGGCAGGGCAGGTCTGGGCACACCCGGAGGGAGCCTCAGAGGCAGGAAGCTGCAGTTTAAAGAGATGGATGAGCATGTTTATTTACAAAAAACAAGGGAACAAGGTACAAGGACCCAAATAAAAGGGCTAAACAAAACTCAACAAATCAAACCGCAAGCACTGCTGTCATGGTGTCTCTTACCTGCTTCGTTCAGGCTGGGCATCCACCTTCTCAGAACTCTCCGTCCAAACGCCTCGTTCTCAAACAAAGGATGCGCTTCCCTTTTTATACATGAGGCCATTCCCAATCAGCACCCAATTATCCACTCTGGGAACAGCCACATTATACAGGGATGGAATTAACCCTATCCCTGCCAAACTTAAATTCAAGAGAATAAATCTTTATTTATTCTCTGTGACCTGTGAAAAGTAATTCTCAGCAGTTACTTTGTTAAACCCCTTGACAATTTGAAATGCCTCTGTTAGTCACCTTTGGCTCTCCTTCTTCCTAGGCTCTACAGATTCAGCTCTTTCAGTCTATCTTCATATGACATGCTCTTCAATCCTGGAATGAATCGTGTTGCTCTCTGTACTCTCTCCAATGCCTCAATGTCTTTTTTATGATATGGGGACCAGAACTGGAGACACTATTCTAGGTGTGGTTGTACCAGTGCATTATATAATGAATATAACTTCTCTTAATTTGAATTCAGCTGTCTTGGCTGTATAACCTAACAGTCTATGTGCCTTTTTTGTAGCTTCTCCACACTGTCTAGTTGGCTTAAGAGTTTCATGCACTACGACCCCCAAGTCCTTTTCATGCATAGCCTCCTCTATTTCGTTACTATTCATGCTGTATTTGCCTCTAATGTTTTAGCACCTGAAGTGCAAGACTTTGCATTTATTCAAATTCATTTCCACCTGCCATGTGTCAGCCCAAGCTTGAATCTTGTCTAAATCTCTTTGTGTTATTGAAGTTGCTGAGTGGGAGTTGGCTGCCCCTCCCAGTCCCCTTTCAAGTACAAAATGTAACTATTAACAAATGAGGGTTTCCCTCCTAAAGACCCGAAACCTCAATAAGCTATAACAAAGCTGCTCAGCCTGCTATAGTTTTGCATTTATTGTGTTTTTACACAAAGTGATATTAAAAAGGACGGTGTATTTGTGCACTACAGCCTGTTTGCTACGTCCCGCTGCGGCCTTGTGCTCCGCGTGAAGCCACCGAACCAACCTGGTATTGTCC
The DNA here is from genome assembly GCF_902713425.1 of Acipenser ruthenus. NCBI lineage: Eukaryota > Metazoa > Chordata > Actinopteri > Acipenseriformes > Acipenseridae > Acipenser > Acipenser ruthenus. The sequence goes on from NC_081229.1 coordinate 10,755,948, forward strand.
CGGTTCCGCCCTGCCCCCTGCCAGTGCTTACATCCCCGGTCCGGTACCCAGACGGTCTTGTTGGGGTCTTGACCTGCCCCGTCACTGTCTGTACCTGCACATTATTCCTGTACACTGCACTGCTTCATGCAGCATGCCTGGGTTCTATCCCTGTTGAAGACAGGCACGTCTGATGCTCTTCCTGCCTGGTGCAAGGAGGCTCTGGTGAACCGCAGTCATGTGAGCTTTGTGCATGTTCATAACCTGCACAGAGCTCCACCTCCCTCACCCCTGCACAGCGCTCCACCTCCCTCACTCCTGCACAGCGCTCCACCTCCCTCACTCCTGCACAGCGCTCCACCTCCCTCACCCCTGCACAGCGCTCCACCTCCCTCACTCCTGCACAGCGCTCCACCTCCCTCACTCCTGCACAGCGCTCCACCTCCCTCACCCCTGCACAGAGCTCCACCTCCCTCACCCCTGCACAGAGCTCCACCTCCCTCACCCCTGCACAGCGCTCCACCTCCCTCACTCCTGCACAGCACTCCACCTCCCTCACCCCTGCACAGAGCTCCACCTCCCTCACTCCTGCACAGAGCTCCACCTCCCTCACCCCTGCACAGAGCTCCACCTCCCTCACTCCTGCACAGCGCTCCACCTCCCTCACCCCTGCACAGCGCTCCACCTCCCTCACAGCGCTCCACCTCCCTCACTCCTGCACAGCGCTCCACCTCCCTCACCCCTGCACAGCGCTCCACCTCCCTCACTCCTGCACAGCGCTCCACCTCCCTCACCCCTGCACAGCGCTCCACCTCCCTCACCCCTGCACAGCGCTCCACCTCCCTCACCCCTGCACAGCGCTCCGTGTCCCTCACTCCTGCACAGCGCTCCACCTCCCTCACCCCTGCACAGCGCTCCACCTCCCTCACTCCTGCACAGCGCTCCACCTCCCTCACTCCTGCACAGCGCTCCACCTCCCTCACTCCTGCACAGCGCTCCACCTCCCTCACCCCTGCACAGCGCTCCGTGTCCCTCACTCCTGCACAGCGCTCCACCTCCCTCACCCCTGCACAGTGCTCCACCTCCCTCACCCCTGCACAGCGCTCCGTGTCCCTCACTCCTGCACAGCGCTCCACCTCCCTCACCCCTGCACAGTGCTCCACCTCCCTCACCCCTGCACAGCGCTCCGTGTCCCTCACCCCTGCACAGCGCTCTGCGTGCCATGCAGGAAGTGGTACCCACACTCTTACGTTACTCCAGTTTGATTCCTGACCTCTAATTGTAACTCTCTGGTTCCTATCTTGCATGTCTTGTATATTGCTGCTGCATTTTTTTAACGTAAGGGTGCTGTGTTAATTTAGTTCGACAGTGAGTTTATTAATGTTAGTTTGTCTGTTACTTTATTATTACAGTTTATTAACATTCACTTGCCTATTGCTTTTCGTTTACTAATTCAGTTCATGTCATATGTTGATGTACGTGCATCATGACAAGTAACACGTGTTTATTTATTGATTTCTATTGTGTCTGGTGGCTAACTCTGTCTTAGAGAACACTTCTGCTATAAGAGCACTTCACTTGCTTCCTGAGGGGTGTTCTCTTAGCTGGAGATTATTGTACTAAAATAATAACCTCTACATTATCCCAATTTGGTCTCCCCATAATATTTGGGGAGCTTGTGATAATTCAGTTAATATTTCAAGTACAGTGCATACACGGGCGTTCAGTTTGCTTTCTGTTTGTTATTCAGGCACCGCTGTCCGTTTTGTCTAAATGGATCATGGAGGCTTGGAAGGCAACACCTTCAGATGTCATCAAACGCATTTCAGAAGCGCTGTGCTTCCAACAGGCTTGACGAGAGTGAAGATGACTGTCTGTGGAGCGGTGATGATGTCATTCCAGTAGAAACTGCTGACACTGATGAAGAGGGTGAACATGATGAGGGCAGTGCTCTCTTAAAATGGAACAGAGGGGAAAACAAAGACACTGAATGAACAAACAAACTCAGACTTTATTGAAATCTTTACAGGACTTGGTAGCTGAACATATGCTGTCCTGTGAAAGCAACAAGGACAATAAAACTGACTAAAATAAAACTTTCATTTATCATTTCCCAGCTAACTTTGATTTTCTAGCAACATAAGTGTTTTATTTTGAATAGGCCTACAGCCATTAAAGCAAAATAGAAAACTAGCTTGGCTAAATCAAAAAAAGGCGGACAATACAACTGACTGAAATACAGTTAAAGAGTCAAAGAACAGCCGTTCAATCCCTGTCCCTGAATGGGCTGAACAGGAGTATCCCGGGAGGAAAACATTACAAACAGTTCTGTACAGAGGTGAACACAAAAGCACTCAGAAAACAAAAAACATTTGTCATCATTTCTTTACATAAAAATAAAACCTTAGAATTCAGACTGAGCATTTTTTAACACAAAAACTATGTTAGAATCATGAAGATCAGTATTAACCAAAGCTTAGTACTGCCTTGAAAGAACTGGGGATCTTAATATTGAAACTAGGAGACTAAGCAATACATGGGAGAAAAGTGGAACCTTGCAGACGTATTTACAATCTATTTACTAGCATTACTAATGTGACGTAACAAAATCACAATGGTCAACAAGATGATGAACTGTCCAACAAGATGCAGTCGTTCACATCTTCCATCCGCGAGAGTAAGTTTGTGATCTGAAGTCGCTGTGATTAGGGGTGACCCTATTTATCAATGTTGCTTTGGTGTCCTCAAGTGTCTGAAATGCTGATCATTTTCTTGTGTCCTTCAAGAGCCTGCAACTGACTGAACTTCTTCCCATATTGAGAGCAGGGATCGGGATACACATGCGCAAGTGTTATGGTGTCTTTCAAGGTTTGCAAAACGACTGAAAGTTTTCCACATTCAGCAGTGATAAGGTTTCTGTGTGACTGCGCTGGTGTGATTGAAGACTTCCTAACCATGTGAAGCTCTTCCCACACTGAGTGCAGTGATAAGGTTTCTCGCCTGTGTGAACACGCTGGTGTCTTTTAAGGTCACCTAACTGACTGAATCTCTTCCCACACTCAGAGCAGTGATAAGGTTTCTCTCCTGTGTGAACACGCAGGTGTCTTTTAAGGCCACCTAACTGATTGAATCTCTTCCCACAATCAGTGCAGTGATAAGGTTTCTCACCTGTGTGAACACGCTGGTGTATTTTAAAGTAAGAAGAATCACTGAAGCTCTTCCCACACTCAGTGCAGTGATAAGGTTTCTCTCCTGTGTGACTGTGCTGGTGTGATTGAAGATATCCTAACCTTGTGAAACTCTTCCCACACTCAGAGCAGTGATAAGGTTTCTCTCCTGTGTGAACACGCAGGTGTCTTTTAAGATCACCTAACTGACTGAATCTCTTCCCACACTCAGAGCAGTGATAAGGTTTCTCTCCTGTGTGAACACGCAGGTGTCTTTTAAGGCCACCTAACTGATTGAATCTCTTCCCACAATCAGAGCAGTGATAAGGTTTCTCTCCTGTGTGAACACGCTGGTGGATTTTAAAGTATGAAAAATCACTGAATCTCTTCCCACATTGAGAACACTGATGACGTTTCTCTCCTGTGTGAATGCGCTGGTGGATTATAAGCTTTGATAAACGGCTGAATCTCTTCCCACATTCAGAACACTGATGACGTTTCTCTCCTTTGTGAATGCGCTGGTGGATTATAAGCTTTGATAAACGGCTGAATCTCTTCCCACATTCAGCACACTGATGACGTTTCTCTCCTGTGTGAATGCGCTGGTGGATTATAAACTTTGATAAACGGCTGAATCTCTTCCCACATTCAGCACACTGATGACGTTTCTCTCCTGTGTGAATGCGCTGGTGGATTATAAGCTTTGATAAACGGCTGAATCTCTTCCCACATTCAGAACACTGATGACGTTTCTCTCCTGTGTGAATGCGCTGGTGGATTATAAGCTTTGATAAACGGCTGAATCTCTTCCCACATTCAGCACACTGATGACGTTTCTCTCCTGTGTGAATGCGCTGGTGGATTATAAGCTTTGATAAACGGCTGAATCTCTTCCCACATTGAGAACACTGATGACATTTCTCTCCTGTGTGAATGCGCTGGTGCAATTGAAGATTTCCTAACTGTGTGAAACTCATCCCATACTCAGCACAGGGCAATGAAGTCCCTCCTGTGAGATTTCCCATGTGAGTTTCAGGAGAGTCTAATTGACAGGAACTCTTCCCACCTTCAACAGAATGAGGCAAGGTCTTCAAGTTGCCCTGGGTTTCAGAACTGTTAAAACATACAGAATGTGTCGGCTCTGTACTCTTCACAGTAAGTGGTTGTCTGTCTTGTAAAGAAGGGATTTTAACTGAGCGAGATCCCAATGTCTTCACATGTTCTTGGGGTGTCATCTTTCTGATTTTCTTGTGCTGTGGTTTGCCACTAGAAGAGTTTTTGCTCTGGAGTGATGGAGTGGAGTCGTGTTCTCCTTTAGAAGCTAAAGAGAGAGAAGAGAGACAAAGGTTATTGTACAGCATTCTTCCACAGTCACTCTTCTGCAGGGTTTCATGTCAACATGACAACTCCTAGAGTGAACTCTGACGACTGCATATTGAGAGAATACTGTAAGCCTATAAGAGTATTTAAAGGGCTACATTTTGCTGTAATGATCTAGCACAACAGTGTAGCTTGGAAAGAAATACAGTGTTTGCACCAGGACTTACAGACTGAGGGTCAATGTGGCCCCCTCTCAAGATTTTAGGGGGACATTTTCTTCAGTGAGGGGGTCAATATGTTTGATTCAGAACCAACCACCATTTCTTATTTTTGTTTGTTTTAAATATGCCAACAGAGTTTAAGATATACGATGGCCCGTGTTACACAGAACACTAAAAATAAAATGTCAAATATACAATGTGTATTTCGTTGGTTTTGAGGATTTGCTATATTTTTAATTTATTTTAATACTGCACAGTGATATGGTTTTGAAAATGCTACTTACCAATACCGTGACGGCACGTGAACTGTGTTACATAATAATTTAATTTATTCTGATTCCAGTGGTGTTTTCTCAATGCAAGCTGTATTGTAGGCATATATACAGTGCTGTATAAAATCACATACACTGTATATATATATATATATATATATATATATATATATATATATATTAGGACTGTCAAGCGATTAAAAAAATTAATCTCGATTAATCTCACGATGAAAAAAATGTATCCTAGTTAATCTCGGTTTTAATCGCATATTAAATTGTTACAATTACTACATCCATTGAATTTAAATGTCTTTTATTACTGATGCTATTGATTTTATTATCCTTAACTGTAAATAAAATGGTTTAAAATGTATTTATTTAACCAGGAAATGTACCCATTGAGACCACCACCAAAATGTACTAGGGGCAATAATTTAGAAATTACAAATACAACCAGCACAATAACATGTGCGGTTCAAGCTTGATCAGCAGCACACAGAGATCAGAAAACACAATACATAGTATATCTATTTTTAAATGTGATTGTGAACTGAAATAAATTAGTTTTTTTAAAATAAAATTATAAATATGTAGCTATAGTAAGCACTTATAGGAAATGAACTGTTAATTGTGAAGAGAACATACGAAAAAAAAAACTGTCATCATATCCAAAAACTGCAAACTAACAATTGTCAGGCTTTACATACTACATGAAAAAAAGGAGCAACGCAGCCTAACTCATTTATTATCATGATCATTCTCAGCTTGATACGGGCTTGCAGCGATCCTGCATTTCTATTGAAACTGGTGGGTTTAATTTGTTGTTGTTATTGTCTGTAGCAGAAGAGCTGCTCGTGTATTTTGAGAGATGGAGGCGTGTTCAGCACACAGCAGACTCGATGTACTCGTGTGTGATACTGGAACTCACTTTGACAGTAGACAAGTAAGCGTCTTTCTGTCCAGTGAGCCGTCAAAAAAAAATCCCATTCATTTTTAGTGCTTTGCTCCATTAAGCGGTTCAGTTACTAACTTTCTATTTAAACAATAACTGCACTCAGACACTCAATACCATGCTGCCGCGGCCGGGATTGAAGTACGGTGTGCTGAAAGGCTCAAGACACAGCAATGCGATTAACGCATGTTAAAATAATTAATCTCTAAAAACATTTACGCGTTAATCGCAGAAGTTAACTGCGATTAATTGACAGCCCTGATTATATATATATATATATATATATTTTAGCTCAAAGAGCCAGCTGCCCAACGTTTCGATATGTTGTACATATCTTTCTCAAGGGAGCCTGTGTTTGAATCCAAACATTGGAGGTATTTATAGGTTTTTGACGGCATGACAAATACTTGTTATTGTTTACATTCAAATTCATGATTTATTCTTACATGATGTAATGGTGTTCTATATATTGTGACATCATTTTTACTTCTATCTTTGAATCTGTATTAATTCTAATTAACACTACTTTACATAAACTTATATTTTTATTATATCATGCAATGCTGGCTCTGAGGATCAGTCTAGATTTGGCCCCCCCAGCGCATCAGCATGCACAACTTTTGAATGAATTTTGTTTATTTATTTAAATGTTATATATTTATTGAAGTTAATTATTTCATTCTTTTCTGTTGAGTCCCGCTGGCATAATCGTGTTCAGTCTATTTATCCATTTACTTTCTTTTATTCTTCTATATGTCGCATTGTCTAATTTGAGCTGTTCTAATACTACAAACTTTACATCATTTATGTCATGTCCCTGACTGGTGAAGTGCTGTACTATTGGTTCATTCATTTTTTTATTTCTAATTAACGAAAGGTGGTTCTGAATTCTTTTATATAAAGTAGTTCCAGTCTCTCCAACATATTTGATTTCATCACATTTTTCACAGGCTATTCCATAAACAACATTGCTATTTTTACAGTAGGTATTAGCTTTTAGTGGATATGTGGTGTTCTTATGTTTAATTATATTTTTACGTTTGTCTATGTGTTTACACACTTTACATCTACTAGTGCATATGTTAGTAGAACCTATTTTGTCAATTATTCTTTTATGTTTACTGTGAACTAAAATATCACCTAAATTAGCTTCAATTAACTAACTAAATGAGTTATATATATATATATATATATATATATATATATATATATATATATATATATATATATATATATATATATATATATATATATAACGAAACGAAAACCGCATCATTTACTAAAACAAATTTCACATATTTTATAATGTTACCGTGGGCTACTTTTTTTATTTTTATTTTTTTTACTCAATGATGTGGTTTTCGTTTTGCAAGTCTACTGCACACGGTATTTTAAAGCACACATATAATAGCCTGCATTTCAACAGTCACTGCCGAAGCTGATTACTTATTCTTCCAGAAGTACTGGTCGGGGGTAACAGGGATACGAGGTTATATTTGCGCCGGGCCATGTTGTTAACAAGCCTGATGTTGTCGTCCAGGCTTTACTGTGAAACTGCCTGTAACCAGGGCGGGTGTGTGAGCGCGTTCTACTGGACTGGAGAATAAAACCACGGGAGTTTAATTATGAAAACGCAAGTGTAAACAAACAAGTGAAAAAGATTAGCCTGTCGTCAGACATGTCATGTTAATACAAAATGCATTCATTTACTGTGTATTGGTATTGCGTCTCGTCTGGGAAGGGGGACACACAGGAGCGTTAAGAGAAATTCAGCGGGACATTTTTTATTTCAGAGGGGCATTGGCGCAATGGCGCGGCCCAGCGCGAACACTGGAAATAGGCCCCTGGTCACCATAGTAACATCTGCTAAGTTTTGGGGGACAGACTCTCACGTATCCCTGAGCCTTGAAGTGCGCTGAATAAGGTTTTGGGGGACAGAGTCTCACATATCCCTGAGCCTTGAAGTGCGCTGAATAAGGTTTTGGGGGACAGACTCTCACGTATCCCTGAGCCTTGAAGTGCGCTGAATAAGGTTTTGGGGGACAGACTCTCACGTATCCCTGAGCCTTGAAGTGCGCTGAATAAGGTTTTGGGGGACAGACTCTCACGTATCCCTGAGCCTTGAAGTGCGCTGAATAAGGTTTTGGGGGACAGACTCTCACGTATCCCTGAGCCTTGAAGTGCGCTGAATAAGGTTTTGCGAGCCTGCAGGCCCCTGCCTCTCAAGGTCGAATGCTCTGTTAGAACAGTTCTGAGTGCTGGGAGACAGTCAGAAAAACAGAAGCGTGCTATCAACAGCTATCTAGCAAGCAAAGTCAGAGAAAAGGGAGCCTGCATGTAACATCTTTAACCAACAGCTCCAAACTTGAACGAATAAATTTGGATGGAAGAGAGCGACGGACTACAGCCTAACTTATTAGCTCCTCACAATATTCAAAAGGAACACTTCAGAATGTGGTTAAATTGTGAGAAAGTTAAATAAAACAAAAAGGAGGTAAAGAGAACTCGACCAACTGGATCACCATCAGAAAAAGAGGGTCAACAAACGTTGAACCTATAAATGAATGAACTGATTTGGCCTGCTGGCACTGGTCTAATTTACAGCAAGATTTCCTATATACTGAGCGAGACTGGGATGCCAAACCAGGAGCACAGGCAATCTTACAGCAAGCTGGTCTCTGACGCACGTGGAACCACAGACAACTGAATCATACCCTGCATCGACTGTGCAAGACAAACACTGAGTAATCCCAGTTCAACTAAACAAGGATTGACAGACTCTACATGTGTGAATGTATGACATGTATAAGCAGAGAGAGAGAGAATTGTAAAGTATAACAGGGTGTGCCCAAGTCGCTGTACTGTATAAACCAGGGGCCAGTGTAATATCTGGTGGAAACAATTTAACAGTCACAGAGTGAAAATAACCGACGCGATGTTCTGCATTGAAATTGGTGCTAGAATATAGAATAAATAAGAGCAAATATAAGGGGTGTTAAACTTAGGTGCCATGGATTCTAATTAAGGGATATATCATTAACCTACAGAGTGCTAATGATTGATTACAATTTCGTAATATCCTGTTAATTAGAATTTACTAATCATCATTGACATGTCACACTGAGGCTGAAGATGTACCTGAATGCTATCCATTGCTAAACCTTATGTACTGATTACTTTGACACTAATTAACTTTTACTTTTGTCCCATATTACTGAACTCACTCTGATCACAAGTACACTATATAACCGTGTGGTGTTGTGATTGTGTATCACTGAACTCACTCTGATCACAAGTACACTATATAACCGTGTGGTGTTGTGATTGTGTATCACTGAACTCACTCTGATCACAAGTACACTATATAACCGTGTGGTGTTGTGATTGTGTATCACTGAACTCACTCTGATCACAAGTACACTATATAACCGTGTGGTGTTGTGATTGTGTATCACTGAACTCACTCTGATCACATGTACACTATATAACTGTGTGGTGTTGTGATTGTGTATCACTGAACTCACTCTGATCACATGTACACTATATAACTGTGTGGTGTTGTGATTGTGTATCACTGAACTCACTCTGATCACATGTGCACTATATAACCGTGTGGTGTTGTGATTGTGTATCACTGAACTCACTCTGATCACATGTACACTATATAACCGTGTGGTGTTGTGATTGTGTATCACTGAACTCACTCTGATCACATGTACACTATATAACTGTGTGGTGTTGTGATTGTGTATCACTGAACTCACTCTGATCACAAGTACACTATATAACTGTGTGGTGTTGTGATTGTGTATCACTGAACTCACTCTGATCACAAGTACACTATATAACCGTGTGGTGTTGTGATTGTGTATCACTGAACTCACTCTGATCACAAGTACACTATATAACCGTGTGGTGTTGTGATTGTGTATCACTGAACTCACTCTGATCACAAGTACACTATATAACCGTGTGGTGTTGTGATTGTGTATCACTGAACTCACTCTGATCACAAGTACACTATATAACCGTGTGGTGTTGTGATTGTGTATCACTGAACTCACTCTGATCACAAGTACACTATATAACCGTGTGGTGTTGTGATTGTGTATCACTGAACTCACTCTGATCACATGTACACTATATAACAGTGTGGTGTTGTGATTGTGTATCACTGAACTCACTCTGATCACAAGTACACTATATAACCGTGTGGTGTTGTGATTGTGTATCACTGAACTCACTCTGATCACAAGTACACTATATAACCGTGTGGTGTTGTGATTGTGTATCACTGAACTCACTCTGATCACAAGTACACTATATAACCATGTGGTGTTGTGATTGTGTATCACTGAACTCACTCTGATCACATGTACACTATATAACCGTGTGGTGTTGTGATTGTGTATCACTGAACTCACTCTGATCACATGTACACTATATAACTGTGTGGTGTTGTGATTGTGTATCACTGAACTCACTCTGATCACAAGTACACTATATAACCGTGTGGTGTTGTGATTGTGTATCACTGAACTCACTCTGATCACATGTACACTATATAACCGTGTCGTGTTGTGATTGTGTATCACTGAACTCACTCTGATCACATAGGCGACACTGAGGTGAGCTAGTCAGGAAAAGACAGGAGTTTTCTGCTTGTTTTGTATAATTACCTCTAAATCCCAGTTCAGATGGAGGATCATCACACAGGTTGAATCCCAGCTGGTTCGCCTCCTCAAGTGTACAGACACTATTTTCAGTAGGACATTCCTCTTTAATAGGAACACATTCCTGTTGAGGGACCTCTTCATCTTTAACATGTGTCGGCTCTGTAATCTGCATTAGATTTGCACACCACTCCTGCTCAAAGGACTCCTCTTGTTTGTAAACTGCTTTGATCTCTGACCTCTCCTGTGCTTCAGATTCAGGGATAGCGCGACTCTCTTTGGTATCTGTGTGAAACAAAATTGTACAAAATTATAACTCTTACTTACGGCTAAAGTCCCTTGTCAGAAAGCTGCTGAGAGATGTCATTGGGTCAGTCCGGTGTGTTTTTTGCACCATAAAATACAATTAGCGGTACATTTTATTAATCACACTAAGAGATGAAAAAGCGACGTTAACATGCTACGTTTATACACACCATAGGGGCTACAGAAAGTATTTTTTTTTTTTTAAAATCTGAGTCAGTGATGATAATAACTTGTTTTGTATTCGTATTTTTTTCCCTCCTGGGTTGGGAAATAACGTTAACGATTTAATAAAGGTAACAACAAGAAACCAACGTGTGAATCTGGGTGAGCAGAGGACAGTAGCTTCCAGTAATTCCAGTCTGTAACTTCGTTTAGAAATCATAGCCTTCAGTATAAGTATAATTAGAATTTACTACTCATCATTGACATGTCACACTGAGGCTGAAGATGTACCTGAATGCTATCCATTGCTAAACCTTATGTACTGATTACTTTGACACTAATTAACTTTTACTTTTGTCCCATATTACTGAACTCACTCTGATCACATGTACACTATATAACCGTGTGGTGTTGTGATTGTGTATCACTGAACTCACTCTGATCACATGTACACTATATAACCATGTGGTGTTGTGATTGTGTATCACTGAACTCACTCTGATCACAAGTACACTATATAACCGTGTGGTGTTGTGATTGTGTATCACTGAACTCACTCTGATCACATGTACACTATATAACCGTGTGGTGTTGTGATTGTGTATCACTGAACTCACTCTGATCACATGTACACTATATAACCATGTGGTGTTGTGATTGTGTATCACTGAACTCACTCTGATCACATGTACACTATATAACCGTGTGGTGTTGTGATTGTGTATCACTGAACTCACTCTGATCACATGTACACTATATAACCGTGTGGTGTTGTGATTGTGTATCACTGAACTCACTCTGATCACAAGTACACTATATAACCGTGTCGTGTTGTGATTGTGTATCACTGAACTCACTCTGATCACATGTACACTATATAACCGTGTGGTGTTGTGATTGTGTATCACTGAACTCACTCTGATCACATGTACACTATATAACCGTGTCGTGTTGTGATTGTGTATCACTGAACTCACTCTGATCACATAGGCGACACTGAGGTGAGCTAGTCAGGAAAAGACAGCAGTTTTCTGCTTGTTTTGAATAATTACCTCTAAATCCCAGTTCAGATGGAGGATCATCACACAGGTTGAATCCCAGCTGGTTCGCCTCCTCAAGTGTACAGACACTATTTTCAGTAGGACGTTCCTCTTTAATAGGAACACACTCCTGTTGAGGGACCTCTTCATCTTTAACATGTGTCGGCTCTGTAATCTGCATTAGACTTGCACACCGCTCCTGGCCAAAGGACTCCTCTTGTTTGTAAACTGCTTTGATCTCTGACCTCTCCTGTGCTTCAGATTCAGGGATAGCGCGACTCTCTTTGGGATCTGTGGGAGACAAAATTGAACAAAATTAGAACTCTTACTTACTGCTAAAGTCCCTTGTCAGAAAGCTGCTGAGAGATGTCATTGGGTCAGTCCGGTGTGTTTTTTGCACCATAAAATACAACTAGCGGTACATTTTATTAATCACACTAAAGAGATGAAAAAGCGACGTTAACATGCTACGTTTATACACATCATAGGGGCTACAGAAAGTATTTTTTTTTTTTAAATCTGAGTCAGTGATGATAATAACTTGTTTTGTATTCGTATTTTTTTCCCTCCTGGGCTGGGAAATAACGTTAACGATTTAATAAAGGTAACAACAAGAAACCAACGTGTGAATCTGGGTGAGCAGAGGACAGTAGCTTCCAGTAATTTCAGTCTGTAACTTCGTTTAGAAATCATAGCCTTCAGTATAAGTATAATTAGAATTTACTACTCATCATTGACATGTCACACTGAGGCTGAAGATGTACCTGGATGCTATCCATTGCTAAACCTTATGTACTGATTACTTTGACACTAATTAACTTTTACTTTTGTCCCATATTACTGAACTCACTCTGATCACATGTGCACTATATAACCGTGTCGTGTTGTGATTGTGTATCACTGAACTCACTCTGATCACATGTACACTATATAACTGTGTGGTGTTGTGATTGTGTATCACTGAACTCACTCTGATCACATGTACACTATATAACCGTGTGGTGTTGTGATTGTGTATCACTGAACTCACTCTGATCACAAGTACACTATATAACCGTGTGGTGTTGTGATTGTGTATCACTGAACTCACTCTGATCACATGTACACTATATAACCGTGTGGTGTTGTGATTGTGTATCACTGAACTCACTCTGATCACATGTACACTATATAACCATGTGGTGTTGTGATTGTGTATCACTGAACTCACTCTGATCACATAGGCGACACTGAGGTGAGCTAGTCAGGAAAAGACAGGAGTTTTCTGCTTGTTTTGTATAATTACCTCTAAATCCCAGTTCAGATGGAGGATCATCACACAGGTTGAATCCCAGCTGGTTCGCCTCCTCAAGTGTACAGACACTATTTTCAGTAGGACGTTCCTCTTTAATAGGAACACACTCCTGTTGAGGGACCTCTTCATCTTTAACATGTGTCGGCTCTGTAATCTGCATTAGACTTGCACACTGCTCCTGCTCAAAGGACTCCTCTTGTTTGTAAACTTCTTTGATCTCTGACCTCTCCTGTGCTTCAGATTCAGGGATAGCGTGACTCTCTTTGGGATCTGTGTGAAAGAAAATTGAACAAAATTAGAACTCTTACTTACTGCTAAAGTCCCTTGTCAGAAAGCTGCTGAGAGATGTCATTGGGTCAGTCCGGTTTGTTTTTTGCACCATAAAATACAATTAGCGGTACATTTTATTAATCACACTAAAGAGATGAAAAAGCGATGTTAACATGCTACGTTTATACACACCATAGGGGCTACAGAAAGTGTTTTTTTTTAAATCCGAGTCAGGGATGATAATAACTTGTTTTGTATTCGTATTTTTTTCCCTCCTGGGTTGGGAAATAACGTTAATGATTTAATAAATGTAACAACAAGAAACCAACGTGTGAATCTGGGTGAGCAGAGGACAGTAGCTTCCAGTAATTCCAGTCTGTAACTTCGTTTAGAAATCATAGCCTTCAATATAAATGTATATATTTTGGCTGTCGTCGTGTCGATTTTGCTCTTCGTTTCCCTGGAGCAGACGGGGTCATGTGACACATACCGGTGCGCTGACTGGACAGGATTGCTTGAGTTGTCATGACGTTGTCAGGGGTGATGCACGGGGCAATCCTCGCGGGATTTGGTCGCAAGCAATAGAGTTGCACCTGCTAGCAAACTGACGAGACAGTTTTCGCTAGAGCTGCTGACCCGCTTGTAAAATCAATTATTAATAATTAAAAAAAAAAAAAAAACGCGTTATTATTTCCATTCTCCCGTGATGCTAGTAAAATTCCAGACGTTTTCAAGACTTTCATAACGGAGACGTGGTTTTTCAAGCATTTTCAAGCCCTGGAAATCAGTTTGGCATATTTCCACACTTTTTCCAGACTTCCAGACTGGTGTACGAACCCTGTAACTGTAAAGACACGTACTATATAAATGAAAGCCGTTCCAGACATGAGCTCAATTCAGCGGCAAAAAAATTGAGTTTTTAAATGTTTTTATTTTTGTGTGTTTAAACGGACTAGCTAAGCTCCTGTCATCAGATTCCAATCTTCCTCCTGACACCCGTGTGAGACAGTTCAGATTCCCAGACTCCCATCGTCACCAATGCATAACACACAGTGTGTCGGGTTATTCAACCCATCCGTGATAAGCCATCCGTGGATCTCAATTACACCGGAGCAATGTTTTCATAATGATACGCTTGTGACGTATGTATTTGCTGCCTGCGTGTTTAATAATAACCAACGTGCTTGGCTTATGAAAAAATAAAAAATGCATCGGGATATGCATCTGTGCTAAAAGCATGCCGTTAGTTTAACTCCCGATGATCAGACTGACAGTGCTGGAGAAGGCGATCGTGGGTGGGAGTGACGTCTGGGTTGCCCAGGTTTCTGTTAAGTTTTTGCACACGTTTGTATTTTGAAACCGCGCGGTACACTGGGATTGCGTGCTCGGCAGTATCATGACGTAACCCGTTCTGTTCAGATACACGGCACGCATTCAGATCACTTGACGCTGCAGAGTAATGTTAGATCGTGACCCGCCTGTGCGTGCTAAGTTACAAAGCTGGTTTAAAATGTTCGGGTATTTAACTGGTGTTGTGGGCAATAGGTAACCAAGTAAACAAAAATCGAGGCAAACCAACTGCACGCCCCTCCTGTCCATCAGTGTGTGATATAGCCTGAAAAAAACGCTCTTAAGATGAATTACAAACAAAATATTTACAATAAAAGGCTATTTAATCTGTTGGTTTGACCAAGCAATACTATTAAAAAAACATTCTTACCTTGAAATATTCGAGGTTGTTTGGTGTCTGCATCTGCAGCGTTCATGCATCCTCGCACTGCTTTCAACTCGCTCTCTGATATCTCCAACCTGAGCCTCAGACTGCCATTCTCTCTCTCCTTTCCAGCCATTTCCATCTGGAATTGAGTGAATTTGCTGCCGATAACTTTAGTAATTTCACACAAGACGGTGTCTACAGCCGCTTTCACTGCGTGCTCGATGGTAGAGGCGAGCTCGTCTTGAAAGAACGACACGGAGACGCTGACGTCCATCTTCACTGACTGTAGTTTGAGTCTGGTTTAGCGGAATCCCCTTTTCATTCAGAAACAACGCCTTCAATTCTTATTCGGTATTATTTTTTATTTATCTACTGAACCTTCCCATTCAAATATTTTCAGCACGTCTTCAGATGTGATAAAAGCACAGGGAGTAACGTCCGTATTTCAGAACACTGCGCTGAGCGATCCCCGGGCTGCCTTTCCCGCGCTTGGGAGGGGTCAGCGCTGGTGCAAAGTTGCATCAATAGCATAGAATGGGGAATGGCGCTGCAAGCGGGGGAGCATTCCAGCGCGCGGGAAAGCAGCGGTGCAGGGTCGTGCAACTCACTCCTGCACACAGTTCTGCAAGGCAGCGCAGTCCATCGGTCCAAGCGCCGTCCCGCACAGCTCAACAGCCGCACACACAATAACACCGTTAATCTAAAACAGAGTTCGCTGTTTTAAATCCTCATTTTGTGTTTTCGGTTTCTTTTAAAAAGGCGAGCGCGGTCGACACCGTAGTTAGCCGTTAACTCTGGATTTCCCTTGATGACGCGACCCCAGTGCGCAAGCGCGCTCCTCCACAGCGCTCAGCGGAGCGGGCTGGAGACTTCGGCGCTATAGAGACGGGTGACAGCTGAGCACTTCACAGTAATAATCGTTGTAACTTGTACTTTTATGTGACAGTATACACGTGCAAACATTTTGGATTTATAGAAAAATAAGTTAAAGCAGCTATCAGAACTAAACTGAATAATGAAGAAAAACCGCTTGGCACATTACTGATAAACTAAACTGCTAATATACAAAACGAAGCGCTTTCTTATCGTGTTTACAAGCACACTTCAGTATGCTCCTGTTAGGGTTAAGTACAGCTCTCACCAGAGCTTATACAGTAGATATATCTGTATTTAATATTTCTTTTTTCAGTGTACAGTCGCTTCCCCCACTGAAAAATGAGAAACATAACCCTTACAAATTTCATATAGCTTGCAGCTGATCATGCTAAAAGAGAGGGGGGAGGGAGGGGGGGGGGGGGGGCATAATAATGAGTCCCTGTATCATTAACAGAGCCCTTGTGGCTCCTGCATCATTAATAGAGCCATTTTTGGACCCCCAGGGACCCTGAATCCTTAATGGAGCCCCCAGGGCCTCTGTATCATTAATAGTTCTCGGGCCCCTGTTTCATTGAGCCCGGGGGTCCCTTGTATCATTTACAGCTCCCCTGAGGAATGGTGCTGGTGACTAAATACAAAATATAACAAACACCCCCGTGTGCCAATCTGCCTGCCTAATGCCAGACCTGTAGAATTACTAATCACACCCATCTACCCCCTTTCTGCCCCCCAAACACCCCAAACCAGCAGCCTCAATTCTCCCCTATGTGCACACCTGACACCTGACACCTGACACTGTCAGCATTTGATTTTTCAACATCAGAGTTCGATCTTTTTTTTTTTTATATGTGATTTTTCCAAATAAATAGTTTTGGTTTTATTTGATTCATATTTACATTTTTCAGATTTTCAAAGACATATATACCAGTAATAGTAACATAATGCATTATATTAAAGATCACTTTATGAAATCGTTATTTTACTTTCTATTTTTCTGATCAGTGATAATAACGGAACGGGAGTTCACATTTCATTCGTCAGGTTGTGTGTTTATGCAGTTTAATATCACACAGTGATGCAAACAAACAACATCCCATTTTCTTGTTTGAAAGGTCCGGTCCGTACACAGTCATTATGGTTTAATAAATCTACGCCTCCTAGTTATCATTTCACACAGGCTTTACATAACGTAGAGAAACCCCACGGCTGGGGAGCAGGATTCGCTGCTGTCTTACGCAAGCGTTTGCTTTCTTTTTAACACAAAACTGTTTCACTTCAGAGAAACTATCCTGCGAAAAACATTTTACCCAGAGACTACGGGTGCTCGCTTCCTATTGGCTGAAGCACGGTTGTGCAGCCAATCACAGAATTCTCGAGTGAGGGAGTTTCTGATAGCAGCTTATTCAGCTGCTGGATGGTAAACATCATTCTACACGTCACTGGAGACGTCATTGTTTATAACCAGCATTTAAATATATTGCTTCGTCAAAAGATGATCCGAATGACTGCGCTCGGGATTCTCTGCTGGGTTCATGCAGCTGCTGCAGGTGAGTTTGTGCACGAAATATTTCACGTTTCTTCAAATGCATGTACAGCACAAATACTGGGGACTTTCTCTCAGGATTAGTTTGCTTGAAGGAAAAACAAGCAAGGCCTTTTTCCATTTAACTTTTAAGCTCGGTAAGGAAATATATGCGACAAACGCTATTGAACACGGGTTAAGTGGACGTTTAGAAGTGTTTACTCGCATGACAAGACTGCGCTTTCCATCCATTTGTCGAGCGAGTTTATAAGTTACTCGGTAAAATCGCTACAAAAATAATAGAGACACGGCAACAAAATGGTTTCCATCCACTGCAAGTTCTAGCGAGTTAAAGGGAATTCCTGTGACGTTTCGTGCAGTTCACAAAACCAACAAATGATGTGAGTAAGTGTTGCATGCGTAAAAGGTACTTACAAAGGGAAAGGTGTAACCCGCAGCATTATCTCATATTTCCCAGTAGTTTAAAGATTGCTTATTCTATTTCAGCGATTTTGTTGGAAGTCTTCCAATGTTGTGTAGCACGGTGTACTAGGATGCATTCTACTAAACTGCATACGCAGAACGAAAAAAAAAAAAAAAGTTGTATTATAAAGCCATTTAAAAAGTACGTCACTCTCCACTGCACCTATATAATCTATCCAATAGCTTAAACCTAGTTAAAGACAACTACAGGGAAGAATGATTGTGTATGAGAATGCATTTGAAACCATTTGCTCTTTAATTTTACATTTATAATTGGGAAATAAAAAAAAAAAAAACACTTATTATTCAAACAGAATTGTCTTCTTGCAGAATTACTTCGCGCATGTCTGGTAAACGTTGCAGATTTTGAGAGTAATGTCCCACGAACTGTTAGTGTCACTATCTGGGCTTTTAAAGCAATTTGATAGAGTTGTAAGAACACAGGGTGAATCCATGTTATTAACAAACATGTTTAAATGTCTGCTGCTCACTGACGCTCTGGGATTATTTAAACTAATTGTCATTTCTATTTCCAGGAACTCATTCACTGCAGTATTTTGCACTGGCAATGTCAGAAGGGAAGGGGTTCCCAGAGTATATAGATGTGGGGATGGTGGATGATGTGCAATACTCGTACTATGACAGCACCATGGAAAAACCGGTCCCCCTATTCGACTGGATAAATAAGACTATTGGTCGTGGATTCTGGGACAGACAAACTTGGTAAATTCGCAATGGTCATGACACCTTAAAATGGAGTTTGAGAAATACAGTCCAGCACTTTAACCATACTGGAGGTGAGTACAGACACACACAGCCCCTTCTATCACTGTTACACAGGGACTATAGGACTGAGTACAGACACACACGGCCCCTTCTATCACTGTTACACAGGGACTGTAGGACCGAGTACAGACACACACAACCCCTTCTGTCACTGTTACACAGGGTCTATAGGACCGAGTAGAGACACACACAGCCCCTTCTATCACTGTTACACAGGGACTGTAGGACTGAGTACAGACACACACAGCCCCTTCTATCACTGTTACACAGGGACTGTAGGACTGAGTACAGACACACACAGCCCCTTCTATCACTGTTACACAGGGACTGTAGGGCTGAGTACAGACACACACAGCCCCTTCTATCACTGTTACACAGGGACTATAGGACTGAGTACAGACACACACAGCCCCTTCTATCACTGTTACACAGGGACTATAGGACTGAGTACAGACACACACAGCCCCTTCTATCACTGTTACACAGGGACTGTAGGACTGAGTACAGACACACACAGCCCCTTCTATCACTGTTACACAGGGACTGTAGGACTGAGTACAGACACACACAACCCTACAGGAATAATAGGCAATAAAGAGCAATCAGGTGTACGTTGGTGAGAGGGACTGGTCAGTCACTTTTTATAATACTCAAATCACTGATAATGCTCAGACCATTCGGGGTGTTTTTCATTGCTATTGAAAAAACTCTAAACTACATAAACACAAATGTACCTCTTAATAACAGTGTTGTTTGCTCTGCTGGTAAACACACTACTGAGCTGGATTAGTTGTAGTTTTTCACAGAACAGTTGCAGTTAAAAGCCAATCGGGAGTACAGGATGGTTCGTCAGTGTTATTGGATAAAACTACTAGGAGGTCTAACTTTAACACAGCTGGTGTTCTCCTTCACCAGTCCGCCCTGAAGTGACGCTGATAGAGAGGAAAGCGCGGGAATCTGCAGGAACGGAGGTCGTTTGCCACGTGACGGGGTTCTACCCCCGAGAGGTTGAGGTGAGCTGGATCAGAGACGGAGAGCATGTGCTGGAGGAGGGGGTGTGGAGTGGGCAGGTGCTTCCCAATGGGGACAAAACCTACCAGCTGAGAAAGACCCTGACCGTGAGTCCTGAGGAGCAGAAGAGACACAGCTACTCCTGCCAGGTGGACCACGCCAGTCTGGATGAGAAGATGGATGTGAAATGGGGTAAGAGAGAGAGAGCGAGACCCTGCTACTGAAATAGACAGTGTGAGCAGGGAGGGAGGCTGTATCTGAAGCAGTGTGGAGTAGTGGGCCAGCAGTGTGGAGTAGTGGTTAGGGCTCTGGACTCTTGACCGGAGGGTCATGGGTTCAATCCCAGGTGGGGGACACTGCTGCTGTACCCTTGAGCAAGGTACTTTACCTAGATTGCTCCAGTAAAAACCCAACTGTATAAATGGGTAATTGTATGTAAAAAATAATGTGAAATAATGTGATATCTTGTAACAATTGTAAGTCGCCCTGGATAAGGACGTCTGCTAAGAAATAAATAATAATAATAATAATAATAATAAAAATAATAATAATAATAAAATTACTGTTTAGTCCAGGAAAACTGAGAAATCAAAATCCCTCCAGCCATTCTTTTCAATTCAAATGTGTTTTATTGCAATGGGATTTCCCAGCTGAAGTTACTGCCCGATGCCACTTCACAAACAGGTCTGCTTTAAAAACAGTTTAGGTTTTCTCATGGGTGTACCCTTATGAACGCTGACTGTGCTACACCTTGGTATTAGCCAAGCGTAGCACAGCATTGTGCAATCATGGTAAAGGCTAAGTAAAACAGGCAAGCATGGCAAAGCACAGAGAATTTGGGCAAGCTATTGCAAAAAAAAAGAAAAAGTTACAGTAACAATCCGAACCTATACAATCCAGCGTCGCTTCGGACGGAAAATTGGGTCCAATGAGGAACCCTGAAATAATGCTGAATTGTACAGAATGCCAGTAGGTAGAGGGGCTGGGTTACACCGGTTTTGCTGTAAATGCACCGTATAAGCTATTGTGCTTTAGAGAGTCTAATGCCTGCTGCAGGGGTGTTGGTCATCATCTTCACGGAGTCCTCTTCTAAACCGTCTCCTGTGTGTTTGCAGTTCCAGACGCTGCTCTCAACATGTGGGTTGTTGCTGGTGGTGTGCTGGCTGCTCTGGGTCTGATCATCGCAGTGATCATAGGAGCTCTCATCTGGAAGAAAAGAGCATCAGGTGAGAGAGAGGGAGGCGGGGTTAAGAGCAGTGTTGCATATCGAATTCCTTTATGAAGTGCGTACTAATGAGTTGAGCGGTCATGATGGAGTCGTTTAACGTCCCTGGCCTCTCCTGCAGTAAATGTGTAAAAGGTGTCTGTACTATGATATGAAGCTGCTGCTAGATTCACTTGTAAATCCACTAATCCTGAGATTTGTAATTCAATCCTAGGTGCCAAGAGCCTTCACTACACAGCAGCGCAGAGTGAGTATTTTACAGGTCTTTTAATGTATAGATTTAAGTTGAAGAAATAATGTTGAAGATCAAGGCTGGAGAAAAACAAACAGAATTGAATTAATAATTAACACTTAAAAGACGAATCTGAATTTTGTATTGTGGTTAAGAATGCAGTTCTTTAAATTAACTGCATGAAACCCGATTTGTAGAAATTGCCTGCACCTTCTTAATGTCTTGGTTCAGAGGTCTGTTTTTATTTTCTCCAGAACTGTCTCTGCCTGGTTTGCACTGCTTTCAGGAGAGCGTTGTTTTCTAATGTCACATCTGCTCTCTACTAAACTATAGGAAACACTAAAATATAAACTCAAGTGAGAAGGGTTTTAAAGTGTTTTCTATAAAAGATCTCAATTCCTGGAATCAGGTTTAATTTTTTTTTCTTTTATTTTTTCAGCACATGATAAAGTCATGGTCCTGATAGGACAGAGCAAAGCACCCCAACAAGGAGGGTAGAGTTCAGAGGAGAGCCTCCGAGCGCTCCTGCGTCTCACTGATACTCCAGCATGGTCCTGATAGGACAGAGCACAGCACCCCAACAAGGAGGGTAGAGTTCAGAGGAGAGCCTCAGAGCGCTCCTGCTTCTCACTGATACTCCAGCATTGTCTTGATAGGACAGAGCACAGCACCCCAACAAGGAGGGTAGAGTTCAGAGGAGAGCCTCAGAGCGCTCCTGCGTCTCACTGATACTCCAGCATGGTCTTGATAGGACAGAGCACAGCACCCCAACAAGGAGGGTAGAGTTCAGAGGAGAGCCTCAGAGCGCTCCTGCTTCTCACTGATACTCCAGCATGGTCTTGATAGGACAGAGCACAGCACCCCAACAAGGAGGGTAGAGTTCAGAGGAGAGCCTCCGAGCGCTCCTGCGTCTCACTGATACTCCAGCATGGTCTTGATAGGACAGAGCACAGCACCCCAACAAGGAGGGTAGAGTTCAGAGGAGAGCCTCAGAGCGCTCCTGCTTCTCACTGATACTCCAGCATGGTCTTGATAGGACAGAGCACAGCACCCCAACAAGGAGGGTAGAGTTCAGAGGAGAGCCTCAGAGCACTCCTGCGTCTCACTGATTCTCCAGCATGGTCTTGATAGGACAGAGCACAGCACCCCAACAAGGAGGGTAGAGTTCAGAGGAGAGCCTCAGAGCACTCCTGCGTCTCACTGATTCTCCAGCATGGTCTTGATAGGACAGAGCACAGCACCCCAACAAGGAGGGTAGAGTTCAGAGGAGAGCCTCAGAGCGCTCCAGCATCTCACTGATACTCCTGCATGGTCCTGATAGGACAGAGCACAGCACCCCAACAAGGAGGGTAGAGTTCAGAGGAGAGTCTCCGAGCGCTCCTGCTTCTCACTGATTCTCCAGCATGGTCTTGATAGGACAGAGCACAGCACCCCAACAAGGAGGGTAGAGTTCAGAGGAGAGCCTCAGAGCGCTCCAGCATCTCACTGATACTCCTGCATGGTCCTGATAGGACAGAGCACAGCACCCCAACAAGGAGGGTAGAGTTCAGAGGAGAGCCTCCGAGCGCTCCTGCTTCTCACTGATACTCCAGCATGGTCTTGATAGGACAGAGCACAGCACCCCAACAAGGAGGGTAGAGTTCAGAGGAGAGCCTCAGAGCGCTCCTGCGTCTCACTGATACTCCAGCATGGTCTTGATAGGACAGAGCACAGCACCCCAACAAGGAGGGTAGAGTTCAGAGGAGAGCCTCCGAGCGCTCCTGCGTCTCACTGATACTCCAGCATGGTCCTGATAGGACAGAGCACAGCACCCCAACAAGGAGGGTAGAGTTCAGAGGAGAGCCTGAGAGCGCTCCTGCGTCTCACTGATACTCCAGCATGGTCTTGATAGGACAGAGCACAGCACACCAACAAGGAGGGTAGAGTTCAGAGGAGAGCCTCCGAGCGCTCCTGCGTCTCACTGATACTCCAGCATGGTCTTGATAGGACAGAGCACAGCACCCCAACAAGGAGGGTAGAGTTCAGAGGAGAGCCTCAGAGCGCTCCTGCATCTCACTGATACTCCAGCATGGTCCTGATAGGACAGAGCACAGCACACCAACAAGGAGGGTAGAGTTCAGAGGAGAGCCTCAGAGCGCTCCTGCGTCTCACTGATACTCCAGCATGGTCTTGATAGGACAGAGCACAGCACCCCAACAAGGAGGGTAGAGTTCAGAGGAGAGCCTCAGAGCGCTCCTGCGTCTCACTGATACTCCAGCATGGTCTTGATAGGACAGAGCACAGCACCCCAACAAGGAGGGTAGAGTTCAGAGGAGAGCCTCCGAGCGCTCCTGCGTCTCACTGATACTCCAGCATGGTCTTGATAGGACAGAGCACAGCACCCCAACAAGGAGGGTAGAGTTCAGAGGAGAGCCTCCGAGCGCTCCTGCATCTCACTGATACTCCAGCATGGTCTTGATAGGACAGAGCACAGCACCCCAACAAGGAGGGTAGAGTTCAGAGGAGAGCCTCAGAGCGCTCCTGCATCTCACTGATACTCCAGCATGGTCTTGATAGGACAGAGCACAGCACCCCAACAAGGAGGGTAGAGTTCAGAGGAGAGCCTCCGAGCGCTCCTGCGTCTCACTGATACTCCAGCATGGTCTTGATAGGACAGAGCACAGCACCCCAACAAGGAGGGTAGAGTTCAGAGGAGAGCCTCCGAGCGCTCCTGCGTCTCACTGATACTCCAGCATGGTCTTGATAGGACAGAGCACAGCACCCCAACAAGGAGGGTAGAGTTCAGAGGAGAGCCTCCGAGCGCTCCTGCGTCTCACTGATACTCCAGCATGGTCTTGATAGGACAGAGCACAGCACCCCAACAAGGAGGGTAGAGTTCAGAGGAGAGCCTCCGAGCGCTCCTGCGTCTCACTGATACTCCAGCATGGTCTTGATAGGACAGAGCACAGCACCCCAACAAGGAGGGTAGAGTTCAGAGGAGAGCCTCCGAGCGCTCCTGCGTCTCACTGATACTCCAGCATGGTCTTGATAGGACAGAGCACAGCACCCCAACAAGGAGGGTAGAGTTCAGAGGAGAGCCTCCGAGCGCTCCTGCATCTCACTGATACTCCAGCATGGTCTTGATAGGACAGAGCACAGCACCCCAACAAGGAGGGTAGAGTTCAGAGGAGAGCCTCAGAGCGCTCCTGCATCTCACTGATACTCCAGCATGGTCTTGATAGGACAGAGCACAGCACCCCAACAAGGAGGGTAGAGTTCAGAGGAGAGCCTCCGAGCGCTCCTGCGTCTCACTGATACTCCAGCATGGTCTTGATAGGACAGAGCACAGCACCCCAACAAGGAGGGTAGAGTTCAGAGGAGAGCCTCAGAGCGCTCCTGCGTCTCACTGATACTCCAGCATTGTCTTGATAGGACAGAGCACAGCACCCCAACAAGGAGGGTAGAGTTCAGAGGAGAGCCTCCGAGCGCTCCTGCTTCTCACTGATACTCCAGCATGGTCCTGATAGGACAGAGCACAGCACCCCAACAAGGAGGGTAGAGTTCAGAGGAGAGCCTCCGAGCGCTCCTGCTTCTCACTGATACTCCAGCATGGTCTTGATAGGACAGAGCACAGCACCCCAACAAGGAGGGTAGAGTTCAGAGGAGAGCCTCCGAGCGCTCCTGCTTCTCACTGATACTCCAGCATGGTCTTGATAGGACAGAGCACAGCACCCCAACAAGGAGGGTAGAGTTCAGAGGAGAGCCTCCGAGCGCTCCTGCTTCTCACTGATACTCCAGCATGGTCCTGATAGGACAGAGCACAGCACCCCAACAAGGAGGGTAGAGTTCAGAGGAGAGCCTGAGAGCGCTCCTGCGTCTCACTGATACTCCAGCATGGTCTTGATAGGACAGAGCACAGCACCCCAACAAGGAGGGTAGAGTTCAGAGGAGAGCCTCAGAGCGCTCCTGCTTCTCACTGATACTCCAGCATGGTCTTGATAGGACAGAGCACAGCACCCCAACAAGGAGGGTAGAGTTCAGAGGAGAGCCTCAGAGCGCTCCTGCATCTCACTGATACTCCAGCATGGTCTTGATAGGACAGAGCACAGCACCCCAACAAGGAGGGTAGAGTTCAGAGGAGAGCCTCAGAGCGCTCCTGCATCTCACTGATACTCCAGCATGGTCTTGATAGGACAGAGCACAGCACCCCAACAAGGAGGGTAGAGTTCAGAGGAGAGCCTCAGAGCGCTCCTGCATCTCACTGATACTCCAGCATGGTCTTGATAGGACAGAGCACAGCACCCCAACAAGGAGGGTAGAGTTCAGAGGAGAGCCTCAGAGCGCTCCTGCGTCTCACTGATACTCCAGCATGGTCCTGATAGGACAGAGCACAGCACCCCAACAAGGAGGGTAGAGTTCAGAGGAGAGCCTCCGAGCGCTCCTGCGTCTCACTGATACTCCAGCATTGTCTTGATAGGACAGAGCACAGCACCCCAACAAGGAGGGTAGAGTTCAGAGGAGAGCCTCCGAGCGCTCCTGCGTCTCACTGATACTCCAGCATGGTCTTGATAGGACAGAGCACAGCTGCAGGCAGCAGTGATTTCATCAGCATTTGGAGTTGTTTCTTGCTAGTTTGAGAATGTAAAACAAAGGGAACAAAACTGGTTCCACTGTGCTCTCCTCCCCCATGTGCTTTACTAACAGTCTCTTTGTTCAATTTCTGTATTGTTCCAGGAGGGACTCCATTGACAGAAAGAGAATTAGTGACTCGGCTGAGGCTTCATCCTTTACACTTCATTATACTGTGATATTGTCACACAGAGCGATCAGACAAACCCATAGACAAGGAAGCTGAGTTGGTCATGTGTGTCAAATTAAGAATTTGTAGAATTGTTTTATCTAATGTATTATATTTATAATTTTATAAATAATGGTTACTATGCATTTATGGTTTGTAATGTACAGAATATATCAACTTTTTTGTACCTGTTATATAAAATATTATTATTATTATTATTATGTGTTTATTTAGCAGACGCCTTTTGTAATGGAATAATTACATTGTTGCTACTGCTGTAATTGTTTAGGTTTGACATGTTAAGGTTTAAATGTTAATACGCATTGTAAAATTTAGGTATCATATTGTAATGAGGCATCGTACACTGGTAGTTGTTATTGTGCATGTTTCCTCTTTCTTTTAGCAGGTGCAGGAGGCCCATATAAGGGATGGAAAGATACTGACTACCAGCTAGAAAGAGGAAGTTCTTTTTATTTAGTAACCGCAAGCTGCATCCGTGACACTCCTCAGAAATGTCACCAAACTAGTTAGAAGAGGTTTAACTTTAGGATGCTTGCAATTTAAAGAAGTTGTTATTGTTGTATATGATTGGTCTCATCTTAATCTTCCAAGCTGTTGCTATCCAACGTATACTGAGCTAAGCTTCTGTGATTGGCTCGCAATAACTGTAGGCTACAAGGTATATATTATGCTTACTGACTCTGGGTAGTCAGAACTCGATGTTCTTCTAACACCATGTGTGTTGAGAGTGATCTCGGGTTTGCAAACCATTAAACTTGTTTTACTCCACTTTGTCTGTAAGGCCT
The DNA here is from genome assembly GCF_902713425.1 of Acipenser ruthenus. Classification (NCBI taxonomy): domain Eukaryota; kingdom Metazoa; phylum Chordata; class Actinopteri; order Acipenseriformes; family Acipenseridae; genus Acipenser; species Acipenser ruthenus. The sequence goes on from NC_081229.1 coordinate 10,783,039, forward strand.
GAATCTCTGTTCAAGGGTCTGGGAACGAAACTTCCACCACACTTTATCCAAGGTGACTTACAGAGACTAGGGTGTGTGAACTATGCATCAGCTGCAGAGTCACTTAAAACTACGTCTCACCCGAAAGACGGAGCACAAGGAGGTTAAGTGACTTGCTCAGGGTCACACAATGAGTCAGTGGCTGAGGTGGGATTTGAACCGGGGACCTCCTGGTTACAAGCCATTTTCTTTAACCACTGGACCACACACATTATATAATATAATATATGTGTGTATGTGTGTGTGTATATATATATATACACACACACACACACACACACACACGTGTATACTGTATGTGTGCGTTTTAAAAGCAATCAGATGAGGGACATAAATGTCACCTGGACTTCGCCTCTGTAGTGAAGTTGTGTCGAAGCTCCCATTATAGACATGAAAACGTAGATCTGAATAATTTGGGTTTAAAGCAGTTAGAAGTATGACATTGGGTCAGCCCATGTCAGGTCAGGGACCCTCAGACAGTACCAAGTGTTACTTTAAGTTGTCTTTCACTACAATTACATATTATATATTCTTGATAGAAAACAGCTTCAGGTATGCTATCATATTAAGCAAAGTGAATCATGTGATCTTATACATAAAAATTGTTCATAGTACACTATTATTTAAACTAACTATAATTACCACTACCTATGATTATATGTTACCACAACAATCTATACTATTTAAAGCAAACATTTTAACATGTATTTATTAGTATAGCATTATTCTGTATTTAAGCTGAAAAAGTATTAAAAATTCCAGCCCTCAATTCTGGAGCTGTGCCTATCTTGATAAGAGACTGCTCAAGGCCGACCAGTGTATCAAGTTGTACCAGATTCTGTTATATGATCTTACAGAGAGAGCACTTTACAGTATTTGTTACAGACTAAAAATTATTCAAACATTACAAATGGTTACAGCACATATCATCTCATTAACCCTTTGTGGTCCTATGTCGGACCTGGTCCGACATTGCAATTATTCCTATCCAGTCCAATGTCGGACCCTGTCCAACATCATCAAAATGACGCAAAAAACGGGTTTCTGTTCGTTTTTTCTCTGGAAAAAGTCGAGAAAACCATTCAATGGCCGAGTGGGAGCTTCAGAAGCCGAGACAAGCCGGAAAAAAAATGCCTCTCATGAATAGTCATACTTGCCCCTGGCATCACATAGGGGCGGTCATAAGGAAACAAGCTGGCTGTTACTGAATCAGCTCACAGACACTACAACAGACATTTGCAGAGCTTTTTTGAGATGTTATAGTAATAAAATAATGACTTGGATCGCATTATTGAGGAGTTTGGTGATAAAACGAGTGATCAGGAGATAATTGATCGGTATGTACGACTTCTTATTATTATATATTTCTTAGCATATGTGAAAGCTATAGCGAACGAAAGGGTGGGGCGGGGCTGGAGATGCCTAGTGAGTACTTTGTTGATATGCAGGGCCATTTAAACCCATTTGACTGTGGAAAAAAATACTTTTAAACAGCGCGTCTAAAATTAACTGCACGTGTGAAAATAAATTGGACCTGACGCACACTTAATAAATGGACTGCAAAGGGTTAATACATTTCATTTTTAAATCATCCAGTCCATGTCCAATGTTTCAGCTTGTTCCCAGCAGGACTCCACTTCTGTCTTGGGTTCAGCTCGGGCCGGCTCTGCAAACACCACAATACCTATTTTGCTCTATATTATTAGTGGGCAGACTTAATACAACTGAATCTGAATCAATCGAGGAGCCGTGAACTCTAGCCACTGAAATTCTCCATGCAAAGGAATCCAATTTCTTACTACACATAATAACTGGTTCGGGGTCACCCATGACAACCTCTGTGTTGAGATGAGCTTGTTGATAGAAAAGAGCTTCTCGAGTCGATTGTATTTCCCTTGCATTCGTGCTGAAAGCTGGCTCGCCACTTTCCCGGAATCAACGACTTTGAAAAGACCAAGCCTTTCTGTCTTTCAGCAGCCTCCTCGCTTGCGTGGTAGGCTGCTCTTTGTATCTGTCTGTCGTGTGTGAGCGACTGCCTGTGCAGTACTATTCGCGCGCGAGTGTTTTTTTCCTCCTAAAAACTACACTCTACACTCATGTGTTGATCCGGCCGGACAACATGACAGTGGTGGTGTATGTCAACCACCAGGGTGGCCTACGGTCCTCGGGGTTACATGGCCTTCAGGCTCAGAGGAAGTGGCTGTCCCTGCGGGCGACGCACATTCCCCGAGCGGTGAACTGGGCAGCGGACCTCCTCTCCAGGGAGACTCCCCTTCCGTCAGAAGGAAGGGTCCTATCGGCAGCTCTGATATGAAGAGCTCAGTAATACCTAATGCCTAATGTAGTATGAAAGGCACTCTATAAATAAATAAAGTGGAAACAAAAAAGAATCTTGGATATCTTTTCAAGATTGAACAGTATTTAAGATCCTTTAATTTGCTGGAAACAGCATCGCAGCATTGTGAGCGAGTGCATCCATGCACTAAAATGGTGCTTAGAAACACAGCTTTGAACAACACAGCAGTCAGACAGCCATGGCAGTAAAACAGCCAATTCCAGGAATCAGCCCAGTCACAATGAAACTGAAAGTCAAGCATTGTTCATTATGTTCTGAAGAACGTGCTGTATGTACGGTATAGAAAGGGGAGGGAGGGCTCCTCTTTATAAGGCACACAGTGTGGTGAAGCCTTCACTGCCTAGCTGTAGAGCGTGGGGAGCTGCTGAGACTCATCAAGCTGTGAGTGAGTATTTTGGATTGATGGTTTTTTTTTCTATTCAAATAGCTTCATTCTAAACCAGTTATTAACTTATTCATTCTAAGCCAACTCTCAAGACGCACTTGTTCTCTCTTGCTTTCCATGATCTTGAAGCCTGATATCTGCTATTAGCTGCTGCATTGCTGCTACTATTTCATATATTATGCTACTATCATGTATTATGCATTGTTTTTTGCTTATAAACCGTATAGCATGTATGAAGCATTTCTCTATATTTAAACTATAATGGATTTTCTTGTTGTTACTGCATCTTGTAAAGCGCTTTGTGATGGTGGTCCACGATGAAAGGCGCTATATAAAATTATATATATCATATTAAAATATGTACTTTTTTTATATATTAGGGGTTTTAACCTTGGCATTTTCTTTTAATCGATTAATCACCCCATCTGGACGATTCATTAATAGATTAATCACACCTGGTTGCTATAATATGTAATTGTAGTGAAAGACAACTTAAAGTAACACTTGGTATTATCGCTGGTTTTTGTGAGCATTTGTTAATTAAACATAACGTTTCTAAGTTGAAGTACAGTACTTTCACATTTCATATTAACCCTTGGAAGACAGGGGGTGCCAAATATTAGGAAATAGCTGCATACAACAACAACAACAATAATAATAATAATAATAATAATAATAATAATAATAATAATAATAATAATAATAATAATAATATAGGATTCAACTACAACAAATGACTTTGTCAAGATAATGCACTAAAGCTATTTTGATTCAAGCCGCTGTGCTTTAAAACGTTCATAACGCTCCGTATTTAGGTGAGGTAAATAAAGGAGCCTGTTGTGTAAAGGGTTTTTTATATTTTAGCCTACTGCTAAAAAAAATAAAAATAAAATAAAACAGCACCCGTTTGAAACGTTTACCGGAGAATGAAAACAGCACACACGATGACGTGTTGGTATCAGAATCTCCCTGCCGTCTGTCTCACGGCTGCGTGTGTACGTGACGTGTAAGAAAGCAAGGGGGCATTCCGAAGAGACCCGAAGAGACCCGAAGGGAGGAGGATGCAGAGATTCCACGGGATGCAGGATATTTCACAACACCTGCTACCCTAGTTTTGATACATAACAGCTCCTTACATAATGCACACACTTTACAGAAATAAATCATTTTAATATGTTCTTTTCTAGTGTACACAGGCCTGCACGAAATACACAGCTTACCCGCTGCTTTTGTCTTCTGCCGGTCAAACTTTCTTTTCTTTGCAGTATCAATTGAAGACTTCACATTCGCAATTGTATTTGTCCGCATTCTGCATTTCTAACCTCAGTATTTCTGAAAGCTCTTTGCCCTTTTCCGTAGAGTAGGAGTTTTTAAATGTTTAATACTGTTGTTTTTTGTTTTTTTAGTAGTCTACCTAAATCTGTTCTGTTTATTTCAGTACTTTCTATTATTATGTTTTTGGAGCGCATTCCATCGATTTTTTTTGATGATTAGCGCCCTCTGTCTGTTATCATTAGTCTCTCTTTTTTCCTCTATAATGTCTTAATTTGTCATCTATGAAATTCCTGCTTTTCCTGTTTCCCTAATATATTCAATGATCTTTTCTCGTTCTTGCCTCCCTTCATCTTTCCCTTTTCCCAACAAGTTACTAATGCTTGGATCAAATGTCTCCAAACTCACCAACTTCTTTCTTTGTTCAAATTTCTCACATAATGCTCCACCGTTTGGATTTTTACACTTCTCAGATAAACGCGAATATGTTTACCTAATTTAAATACATGAACACTGAGAGTAGTGTGTCCAATCCTTAACCTATCCAAAGATCTGTCCTCTTTACTGCCCAGTTCCTTATTATTCCAGCTATTAGTAACCTCTTTCTGACTATTACAATAAATCCTTCCTTGTCCTCGTGTGTCCCATCTCTCCTGCCATTCTTTAACTATTGCTTTTTTTTATATCCTGAGATCCCAGAGGAATCACCACATCAGTCTTCTCCCTTTTTAACCCATTGTTTGCTGCAAGGTCTACCATTGTTTCATTGCCCAGTATGCCAGAATGCCCAGGAATCCATATTAATTTAACTCCAATCCCCGTTATTGTACATTGCTTATATCTTCTCCTTCCTGTTAGCCACCTCTCCTTTTAAAGCATTCCTCACACTTAACGACTCTGTAAATAGTACAGCTTTCTTATTATTTGTTTATTTGTTTATTTAGCAGACACCTTTATCCAAGGCAATTTACAGACTAGGGTGTGTGAGTCAGTGGTTTAATGTGGTCCTTGTGGTTTAATTCTGCTATTTTAGTTATCGAAAATAAAATAGCTACCATTTCTGCTACAGAAACTGATAAATGGTCAGACAGCCGGGCATTTTACAGAAATCCAGTTCTGGTATACACTACGCCATTGTCACTCTTCCCGTTTTTGAATCCTTGGATCCATCTGTAAATACAGAATGCTTTTCTTATCCTTTACAAAAGCTTGACTGTTTTCAATTCCATTTTCCCCTCCTTTTTTCACTTGCTCACTCAAGTCTATACAGCAAATTGGTTTGTCCGCCAACCATTCTGCTAACACATTCAAATGAACATTCTTCACTAGATTGAGGTTCTCAATTCCTGTCTCCTTTATCCATTTCTGTATCCAAAAACGCAATGCTCCTCCATTTGTCTCCCAAATCTCCTTTTTATAGTTATTAATCCATCTATTCTCCATGCTTTTCCTAGGTGGAAATGCTATCTCTAGAGAATTAACCTTAATCCAATATTACATGTATAATACTGTCCTCCTTAATTCCAGTGGCCTCTCATTTATTAAAATCTGCAGGGCATTAATCGAAGTGGATTGCATAGCTCTTACACACCCTCTTATTGCTTTAGCTTGAATATAATCCAATTTTCTCATCTTGCTCTTACATGTTCCCACTAGTATCTGACTTCCATAATCTACTACACTCCTCTAGACATCACACTAGATTTATTCGCTCCCCAACATGTCCCTGAAACATTTCTTAGAATATTAAGCCTTCCTTTATATTGATCTGTTATGGTATTTATCTGTTTTTCCCAACTCAGCTTCTCATTAAACCTCACTCCCAGGTATCTGAATGCTTCCATTTCTTTAAGTATCTTCTCTTGGTATAATATACTTACACTCCCTGCTCTCTCCTCCCATGTGAAAACAAGGATTACCTCAGACAGCGGAATTGATCTTTTAAAGCTACATTGATTAGCCACTTTTCCAGAGTATTCACTTCCCTCCTAACTGTTTTAATATGTTTATGGCTTTTATAAATAACCCCACCAGCAGCAAACCAACCGTTACATTACAGCCACTAAAATATCATCTGCTAAATCATTATATTAAACAGCAAAATAGGGCAGCAGTGTGGAGTAGTGCTTAGGGCTCTGGACTCTTGACCGGAGGGTCGTGGGTTCAATCCCAGGTGGGGGACACTGCTGCTGTACCCTTGAGCAAGGTACTTTACCTAGATTGCTCCAGTAAAAACCCAACTGTATAAATGGGTAATTGTATGTAAAAATAATGTGATATCTTGTAACAATTGTAAGTCGCCCTGGATAAGGGCATCTGCTAAGAAATAAATAATAAAGGGCTGATAACACTTCCTTGTGGAGTTCCATTTTGTATCTCAAACCTTTCAGAGAACTTCCCCTTAATTTTCACTTTAAATCCTCTTTCCTTCAGAAAATCTCTGATCCACCAAAGAGTCCTCCCCTTTATTCACAATGTTGCCATTTTATTTCAGTGCTGTCTTTGGTGTCAGTATAAGAGCATTAATTCACCAAGATGACCAACCTCCTGTTTAACCAGAAAAAATCTGCTCAGCAGATCGTGGTAAAGAGAAAAGTTGTTTGTTCTTGAATCTTTTTTGAACAGACAGCAAAGCATGCAGGGAGGCAAGATACGTTAGTTCTGTGGATGGGGTAAAATCCAGAATGAGACAGTGTTACGCTAAATTTGGTCCCCCATGGAAATTGGTCCCCCCTGTAATACCCTAACTAGCTCATTTTAAAAATGCTACCATTCTCAAAATGTGTTCTAATGTAATTACAGCGATTTCATAATGGGGGGACCATTTTCATTGGGGAACCATTTTCCGTGTGACAATGGAACTGCAAGAACGACAATTAATTCAATTGCATTAAAAAGCAGTGTAAAACGTAACACAGACGTGAGGAGAATATTTTAGCAATCACAACCGATTAATAACACCCTGTCATTAACTCATTCCGGCCCAGAACCCTTTTTTATCACCAAAAAGCTCCTGGAACAGTCAGTTCAGAAGGTGTAAAGACAACGAAAACGATACACATAATACAACAAAGTGAGAACAACACAACACTGCTGAAAAAACCCATTGAACCCACCTTTAACTGGAACATGAGAACATAAGAAAGTTTCCAAGCGAGAGGAGGCCATTCGGCCCATCTTGCTCGTTTGGTTGTTAGTAGCTTATTGATCCCAGAATCTCATCAAGCAGCTTCTTGAAGGATCCCAGGGTGGCAGGGTGCCCATTCCGTGCAATAAACAGCTTTATTAACCCTGGAATGCTGGGTTCCGAAGATGCACATTATAATTTTATAATGTTTTAGGCTAAACATTATAACCTCCGCAGACACGATGTACAGTTTAGTGTGGGGAATTGTCTGGGTCCGAGCTCACCCGTTATCAGGGAAGTTTACAGCTAAGCTAGCTCATAAATGCTTGGGTCCAGCAATAATAAAGAAAAAGTTATGTCCTGTTAATTATTCTGTACAGTGGGTTGATGAGGGGTGAAGGGGTGGGGGGGGGGGGGGGGGAGTGGCGAGTATGTGCCACTTTCCACACAAAGTGGTGCTAGATATGCACCACTAGCAGCTAAAAGAACTACAGTAAACCTGGCCAGGTACAAATTAAATAATAATCAAAAAATAAAAAAAATACTAGAAAGATTAAAGTCAACATGTCTAATTTTATTGTTAGCCTCAACACTAGGTCTTTTTGGCGCATCACATTTATTAAATGCATTTTTCTCCACTGATTTGGCAGCTAGGCACCTGTGGTTTTTAGGCTTTTCCTAAATATATATATTAAACATCTCAAACCATCAGTAGACCCAGGGTTGCAGAAACTTATGGAGATATGATACGTTATACCTAGAACTACCACAGCTGTCATTTTGACTGTCATAGTAAAAACAGTGGGTTTGTCTTAGTGCCGCTGAACTTCAGAGCTTCACGCTTGTGTTGAATAGCTACAGGAGACATTTTCAGATGTGATTTATCATCAACAGCTGTAAAAACACTTATTTTCTCGTTAAAATTAATAGACCAATACAACGCAGGACTGCACAGCAAGTCTTAGGCGTGATTATATTAAAAAAAAAAAAAAAAAAGAGTTACTGAATAATAGTGTACCAAACCAGCTATTGCAAGACTGGAGACCGAAATTACCGATGAATAGCTAACAGAGTCGAACTCAGGCACAAGCAGAAAACACTTGTATAAAACAGTCAAACAAACACATTTCAGGCACTATTCTCTAATGCTCCACAGAGTGTCTGTGACAAAGTGGTGAGTGAATACAGGTGAGTGCAGTGCAGAGCGGATACAAAACAGACAATGATTTCCAGGTGCAAGGGTGTTTATTGATTTAATTAACAATGTCCAGAGCCTTATGGCAAACACCTGTAAATAATAATGTTGGAGTGATACAGCGGCGTGTATCACTCGGTATTTGTAATTCCCCGGGATTGACCCGTAACCAAAAGTCCAGTTTTACACACCAACACTAAACACAAAACACAAACACAGTTCTTAGTGATAGTGAATACGTGCAAGTGGTGTAATACAGTTCTCCATGAAATGCAGGGGTGAAAGTGTTTATGCTGGCTTCTGCTACAGCTCCGGATCGTGGAACTGGTAGTCTATTAAAAAACAGACGACTCTGTTTTATAGCCCAGTATTTGCAATCATAAGTCCCCTTCCAGCACCACCTCCAAGTCTCGTGTCAGCGCTCATGTTGTAACAGGTTTCCCTCACGTGTTACAAGCAGGCCGCAAAAACTGTGTCACAGATAATATCCTGAAGGAAAACAAATGATAACATCAAAACACAACATTTTTAGCCAACCAAAACGTTTTTACGCTCCAAATATCACAGGCAAGATGGGGGAACATCTGATTTACAACGAAATGATGGGAAAATACAAGTGAGGAGATCGTAATTAAAGGTAAGCACTGTCTTTGGTATGTTAAAATAAGCACACAGTTTTGACTAGATTGAACACAGAACAGTTTCGTAGCATGTGACGCTGCAGTAGTTTTATACGCATTTTAATATAATGCGGTAGTCCTAGGTGTGTATGTACGCCTGGTAGTTTTAGTGTTAAGGCATAATTCGGGGGCGCAGGTGAGGGCCTATTTCCCTCAATTCTGCTTCAATGCAGCCTTTCCCAAACACTCTGGCCAAGTCAATGTGCGCAGTTCCAGGCGCAAGGCTCACCTCGCGCTCGAATCTCATCTTTTATTCCTGACTCCAGGTACTCGTCGCCGAAACATCAGATCAGCGCCAAAACAACTTGTGTAAAAACCAGCCACTGCAACCAGCGCCAGCACTACCCAACCTCCTAGGACCCCCCTCACTTCAGTAGCAGACTATCAGCCGCAAATCCGATCCGCGCATCTGCACCCCCCACCGCCTCATATAACAGGGACAGCTACGGATGACCTGTTAAGTCTGCTGGAGAAAGACAGATTTGTAACAACTTCAACAGGTCGTCGTGTTTAAACTCCAACTGCACATTTATGCCTGTATGCAATCTCTGTGGTGACACGACTCCAGGATCATCTGCCCTCTGCAAAGGAAAAAATGACAATCTGGACTGACACACACAGCCATCAACACAGACGCCCTCACTGAAGCTCTCCACTCGCACCCTGACCAGCAGTTCATACATAAACGGGCTACAACACGGCTTCCACATAGGTATCACCAGCCTTCATTTGAAAAACCTCAGATCTGCCACACCAGAACCACAAGCTGTCTCGACCCTCATTCAAAAAGAAATTTTTTATTCATGGCTGGCCCCTTCCCCTCCCCACCTTTCCCGGAATATAGAATCAACCCAATTGGCGTAGCTACATGAAAAATATCAGGGAAGAAGTGCCCGATAATCGATCTCTCAGCTCCTCGCGTTCAATCCACCTGCAGCATTAATGCACTAATCCCCCATGAACAGTTCTCACTACAATACATCACTCTATCAGACGCCATTAAATTCATAAACACGGCAGGGCATGGCTGGCAAAAGCCGACATTACAGACACATTTAAAGTGATGCCCATCCATCCCTCTCTAAGAACAGCTATTCAGAATTTCCTGGCAAAGCGCACATTACTTTTCAACGCAATTAACATTCGGCTGCCACAGCCGCCCCAAAATATTCAAATTACTTTCGGAAGCACTGCTGGATCCTGTAAAACGAATACCATGTACCATTTCTCTTGCACCTCCTGGATGATTTCCTCCTCATATCTCCAGTATCACAACCTCCAGCTCAAGCTATCTCACAACTGGAAACGCTGTGTTCCACCCTGACGTTCCACTCTCAGAGGAGAAAACCACTGGACCCACCAACTACCTCGAATTCCTTGGAATTGCCTTCGACACAATCAAGTTCGAGGCCCACCTCCCACCCGACAAATTGGAGCATCTGCGCCAGGTCATCAAAACCTTCCAAAAAGCAAAAACAATTAAAGAAAGAACTCCTCTCTCTCCTTGGACACTTCAATTATACGATCCCCCAAGGCAGGACCTTCATATCACGTCTCCTAGCCCTCTCTACAACCATGCAAAATCTCAACACCTCCATCCATATTCCCGCAGAAGCCAGGAGGGACATAGAAATGTGGATAACACTGCTTGAAAACTGGAATGGTCATTATTTTACGACCTCAAAGCAGCTGCTGACCTCAGCCTGGCTACAGACGCTTCACACACAGGATTTTGCGATCTCTTTGGGTCCCAATGGTTCTTCGGCTCATGGCTACAGGAGATTCAATCACTCCCACCTCATCAAAAAGCATCACCCTTGCTGGAACTGTACCCCATTGTCGTGGCCGCCTCTCTATGAGGTCATCTATGGCCCCGGAAATCAATTTTGTTTTTCAGTGACAATACATCCATGGTGCACATAATCAATAAAGGGCGCTCCTCTTCCCCTATAATCATGCAATTACTCAGACGCCTAGTCTGGATATCAGTAGCAAATACAGTGCCTTGCATAAGTATTCACCCCCTTGGACTTTTCCACATTTTGTAGTGTTACAACCTGGAATTAAAATGGATTTAATTGGGATTTTTACCATTTGATTTACACAACATACTTAACACTTTGAAGGTACAAAATATTTTTTATTGTGACACAAAAGTTAATTAAACAAAAAAAAGACATTTGTTAGTTGCATAAGTATTCACCCCAATGAGTCAATACTTGGTAGAAGCACTTTGAAGGTGCAAAATATTTTTTATTGTGACACAAAAGTTAATTAAACAAAAAAAAGACATTTGTTAGTTGCATAAGTATTCACCCCAATGAGTCAATACTTGTTAGAAGCACCTTTGGCAGCAATTACAGCTTTGGGTAAGTCTCTACCAGCTTTGCACATCTGGATCCTGCAATTTTTGCCCATTCTTCTTGGCAAAATTGCTCAAGCTCTGTCAAGTTGGATGGGGACAGTTAGTGAACAGCAATTTTCAAGTCTTGCCACAGATTCTCAATTGGATTGAGGTCTGGGCTTTGACTGGGCCATTCTAAGACATTCAGGTTCTTGTTTTTAAACCACTCCAGTGTAGCTTTGGCTGCGTGTTTAGGGTCATTGTCCTGCTGGAAGGTGAACCTCCACCCCAGTCCCAGGTCTCTTGCAGACTGAAACAGGTTTTCCTCTAGAATTTCCCTGTATTTGGCTCCATCCATCTTGCCCTCAATCCTGACCAGTTTCCCAGTCCCTGCCGATGAAAAGCATCCCCATAACATGATGCTACCACCACCATGCTTCACCGTGGGGATAGTGTTCTCAGGGTGATGAGCAGTGTTGGCTTTGCGCCACACGTAGCGTTTTGCGCTAAGGCCAAAAAGTTCAATTTTGGTCTCATCAGACCAGAGCACCTTTTTTCACGTTTGCTGTGTCTCCCACAAGCCTTTTGGCAAAATCCAAATGGGATTTGATATGGGTTTTTTTCAGCAATGGCTTTCTTCTCGCCACTCTTCCATAAAGCCCAGCTTTGTGGAGTGTCCGGGTTATAGTTGTTCATGGACGGTTTTTCCCATCTCAGCTGTGGATCTCTCCAGCTCCTTCAGAGTTACCATTGGCCTCTTGGTTGCTTCTCTGACTAATACCCTCCTTACCTGGTCACTGAGTTTTGGTGGACGGCCTTCTCTAGGCAGAGTGGCGGTTGTGCCATATTCTTTCCATTTTTTAATAATGGATTTAACGGTGCTCCGGGGGATGTTCAAAGTTTGGGATATTTTTTTATAACCCAACCCTGATTGGTGCTTCTCCAGAACTTTATCCCGGACTTGTTTTGATAGCTCCTTGGTCTTCATGATGCTGTTTGTTTAGATATCTCTAACAAACTCTGGGGCCTTCCAGAAACAGGTGTATTTAATCTGAGATCATGTGACACTTTAATTGCACACAGGTGGACTCCATTCAACTAATTATGTGACTTCTGAAGGCAATTGGTTACACCAGAGCTTATTTAGGGGTGTCACAGCAAAGGGGGTGAATACTTATGCAATCAAGACTTTTCAGTTTTTTATTTGTAAATAATTTTGAAAAATATGTAGATTTTTTTCCCCACTTCAACATTATGGACTGTTTTGTGTAGATCGGTGACAAAAAATCCTAATTAAATCCATTTTAATTCCAGGTTGTAACACTACAAAATGTGGAAAAGTCCAAGGGGGTGAATACTTATGCAAGGCACTGTAACTTTATTATTCCAGCTCGCCACACACCGGGTGTCCTCAATAACGCTGCCGATGCTTTGTCCCGTTTAGAGATCTGGAAATTCCACAGCCTGGTTCCAGCAGCAGATCCCTCACCACTCCAAGTCCCCCCCTTCAGCTGTCTGACATTCCGATAAACTTTATCCAACCTGCTTCAGTCGGCACAGCAATACATGGCTGCAGCTCAGGCTCCATCCACCAGAACTACCTACGCATCAGCATGGGCAGCCTTCTACAACTTCTGTGCTCAGAATCGGATCCTGCTTAATTCATTCAATCAAGAAATCCTGCTAGCATTTATAGTCGTTCTCAAAATGGCTCCATCCTCAATCCGGTCATCAATCTCCAGCATCCAGTACCAGTACCGCCTCAAGTCCCTTTCATCTCCTCCCTTTCTTTCAGTTCCAGCAGTATGCCTAACGCTCCGAGGGATGGTAAAGAGCTTGCCTGCATCCTCTCCAACTAGACAGCTGATAACATTGGACATTCTCTCCAATCTGATCAATACATTGAGAAGCGGCTGCTTCAACCCAGCTGATGACCTCACCATGGAAACACTGTGCTTAACAGCATGTTTCAGATTCATGCGATGTGCCAAGTTCTCAGTTCCATCAGTGAAGTTTTCCATCTTTAGGCATTCATCACTCTGACTTGTCACTGGTCCCTGACAGCCACTTCCTTCTATATCTGAGAATATCCAAGACTGATCAACTTTGGCAAGGGCAACTTATTCAACTTTCAAAAATTGACTTGCCATTATGCCCGTTTCCATCCCTATCTAAATATCTAGCCACAAGGAACTATGCTCCCCCATCAGACCCGCTGTCCACGGATGTATCCAGGACACTGGTTCTCCTCTCATCTATCTGTACTCACCTCAAGGGCAGGCTTGCTCCCTCAATTCTATACACCACACTCCTTCAGGATAGGAGCAGCTACCTCAGCAGCAACCACAGGAATAAACCAGCACCTTATCCAAAACATGGGGTGCTGGTCTTCTGCAGCTGTAGAGACCTACATCAGTTTTCAGTTCCAATCCAATGGAAACCTCTGCGCTCTCATGGGTATCTGTTTCCCAGACCGAGCGTGGAAGCTCCTCTAGGTCCTCCGAGTAGAACATAAACTATTTTTGTGTCGTCTGCAAATTTAACAAGAAGTGCGAGTCTGTCCTTTCTGTCTTCTAACACTCAGCCCTTATATGCACCCTGTGAATAGTGCCTTGTGTAATTTTTGTGTAATTTCCCCTTTAAGAGCAGCCTCTAAAAACGTCTCTCCATGTCTCTCACAGGAGCTTCCTGTTTCCTGGTTTGGCAGCATGTTCGAATGCAGACTGGCTATGTAGGAAAAAACTCACAACAAAAGTGTTTTAGGTTTGCTTCATGTACATGTAGACTGTTTGTTACAATATCATTTACATGATTTTCATACCCATTCTTGAATTTGCAGTAGTTCAATTCATATTAACCCATTTCATGCAGGGACTATGCAATTAAAGGTCGGTTAACACTTTGGACAGTTTTTGTCAGTACTGTATGTTTCTCACATAGCTGTGTTATGTGTCAGCTGTATCTTTTTTGTCCCCCGTGCAGCTTCTGCGTAGTTTTACTAATCAAGCTGTTTATTGCATGGAATGGCAATTAAAAGGTGGGTTTGGTGGGTTTTTCAGCAGTGTTATGTTGTTCGCACTTAGTTGTATTATGTGTCGAAACTGAAGGTTTTTGGTGATCAAAAGAGGGTTCTGGGCCGGAACGGGTTAATGACAGCGCGTTACTAATCGGTTCTGACTGCTAAAATATTCTCCTCACGTGTGTGTAACTTTCTACTCTGCTTTTTAATGCAATTGAATGAATTAAAATGCTGTTCCGTCTCGTTCCGGCTTTTACCACATCCCTTAGTTCTGAGCCTCGTATACAGTTAACATCAGTTCTTCTATTGTTTTGATAATGGTCAAGGACCAATCACCTAATACCCCACCCACCTTGTTACTAAGCAGAATGTGAAGAAGCTAATGGAAATTTCAATTAGCTCATGTATTTAATATTGATAATAAAGAAGCACCAATCCAACATGTTTAGACTACAGAGACACCACTTCCATTCCAGTACAAACCAGCCCCTTCTCAATTATGTGTTCTTATTAGCAGTTTGCTGTTAATGGGTTCACTTCTTTCTGGAGGAAAGTTCATTGCATGATTCCCACATATCTGTACAAGGTTATCAAAACCTTACATCATTCACTAAACTGAACTGAATCAAACAAACTGAGTCAGTAAAGAGAACTGAACTGTGCATCAACTTGAGGCTTAAAAAAACCCAGCAGAAGCCAAACCAGATTCTTAATCAACTCACTTTGCCAATTTTAACTCAACTCAAATACCAAACACTGAGCACCTGGCGTTTTTATGAAATCACATGACTTGAGCTAAGTGTTTTGTTATCCCAAGGAACAATACTTCTCAAACAATCAACAAATCTGCTCACTATTTAAAATGTAAATAACATTCTGTATGTGCTCAATGAGCTACTGATGTAAAACTTAGACTGTTGCGTTTTCATTGCGTATCAGTATATATTAAAATACTCTTTTTTTTTTAATTTAGAAGTCACCAATTTGTTTTTTTGTTGTTTTCTCCCCAGTAGTGTCCAATTATTTTTGTTTAGCTCAGCCCACCGCTACCACCCCCGCACAGACTCGGGAGAGGCTAAGACGAGCACACGCTGTCCTCCGAAGTGTGTGCCGTCAGCCGACCGCTTTTTTTCACACTGCAGAACATGCAGCCACCCAGAGCTACAGCGTCGGAGGACAACGCAGCTCTCGGGCAGCTTACAGGCAAGCCCGCAGGTGCCTGGCCAGACTACAGGGGTCACTGGTGCGCGGTGACCTGAGGACACCCTGGCAGACCTAACCCTCCCTCCCCCCGGGCGACGCTCGGCCAATTGAGCACCGCCCCCTGGGAGCTCCCGTCCACAGTCGGCAAAGGAATAGCCTGGACTCGAACTCGCGACGTCCAGACTATAGAGCGCATCCTGCACTCTACGGGAGTGCTTTTACTGGATGCGCCACTCGGGATCCCCGTATATATTAAAATACTTGTCTGAATTTTGAATTCATTTCCAACACCATCAGCGCTCAGGGTTTATCATCCGATTCTGAGGTGCTTGGTGTGTGCAACTGACCGCAATCAGACTTTACCCAGTCAAGTTATTTTAGTTATGTTTGGATCAGCATTTATTTTTATTTTTTGAGTAACAAAGTTCTGTAGAAGGCAGCTATTACCTTGCATTTGTTTTTTCGTGTTTTGAAATACATTGATGTAATATACCCAAGAAAAATGTTTTGAGAGAGAAAATCACAAAGTGTGACCAAGCAGCAATCCAGCTACAGTGCCTGGCACCTTTGTAATAGAATCCAGACTTGCAAGCCACACCTTTTTCTGTCTTTCCTGTACAAAGTAGGGTTAACTTTTTCTCTTAAATACAGAACATTTCCTGTTAATGTCATGATATTGATTTTATATGAGGGGCTTAAAAGTATTGATGAAAAGTCAATAATTATAGAAAAAAAACCTACAAAAAAAACTAAAATTGAAAAAATAAGTAATGTTTTGTTCTAAAAAAGCCTTTTTTTTCTTTTAGGGTCACGCATAAAAAGACACCTTTAGTGACTTTCAGAAATTACTGCAACCATCTCTATCTACAGAGTAAAAACTACTTCAAAATGGGAAACTACCCTTCGGAATATCATGGATGCAAATGCTACAAATGCAACACGTCGTTGCCACCATGTAAAACATGGGATGATTTAAGCAAAAATACTTGTGATGGCCGCCGTGTCTATGAATATAACAAAGGTCAGTACTACAGAGAAGTTGGACGTGACGGACGCTATGAATGTCCAGACTGCTTCTGGAAACCTACGAGGGAAAGAGAATTAGCAGAGAAGAGGAGACAGGAGGAGAGGAAGAGGCAGGAAGAAGAAAGGAAGAGACAGGAGGAGAGGAAGAGACAGGAAGAAGAAAGGAAGAGACAGGAGGAGAGGAAGAGACAGGAGGAGAGGAAGAGACAGGAAGAAGAAAGGAAGAGACAGGAGGAGAGGAAGAGACAGGAAGAAGAAAGGAAGAGACAGGAGGAGAGGAAGACACAGGAGGAAATAAATGAAAAGCTACAGTCTTTGTTAAAAGAAACAGAAAAGTTTTGTTGCAAACAAAAAGTGGAGAACGACATCCTTCACCAAATTGAAGGAGAAACAAAATCTTTTCAGATTAGCTTGAAGAAGTTTGAGCAAGAAAGGAGAGAAAAGAAGAGGACTTCCAAAGAAGACTTGCTTGAAATTCTTTCCACTAAACTGAATACAGACATTTCTAGCTTTGAACTCCAGAAACTGTCCTTTGAACAGGTAGACGAAACTGTTCAGCTCTTGAGGGAACTTTTGCTTGATTGGACCAAAGAAGCTCCAAGCCAGAACATTTTGGAGCAAGTTCAGGTGTTTATTATAGAACTGATTGTAGGATCCTGGGCAGTAGATAAGGACACTTCCCTGATACTGCAAGTGGCATCTGAGTTGCATGATCTCATTCAGACAATTTCAGACTCAGCACAGAGTATAAACGAATGCCTTAATTTGACTCAAGCCTTGTTCAATTTATTTCAGTACGAATTGGATCCATTTACAACCCCCAGCAATGCAGTTATGTCACACCTTGCTACAAAATGGTCTAAAGGAGGCATTCTAATTAAAGACACAATCTTGTTGAACTTTTTAGAACCTCTTTTAAAGAACCTCCAAGACTCAATTGATGGCAATTTGTCAACTAATTCGGAACAGATTTGTTTTGAGTTACTGATAAAAAGAGCCACAATTTACTGGAAACACTGCACTGACATCACAGAAAAACTATGTGGACTTGTCCACACCCACCTCTGGTCTCCATCAAATGTAATAGAACTTTTGAGGATTTTAAATGATAAACAGGTGAGCGGAACTTTAATTCTGAAAATCCTACATTTGGTTGAAATATACCGTGTTTCTGACAAATGGAAAGACACAGAGGGAAAAACATTAACTCAGATAGTTCAACTTGACACTCCAGAGATTGCTGTCAAATATCTGGATAGTCTAGGGACTCGGGATGATGCAAAAACTCTTGATGAAGTCCTCAGTGAAATAAGAGAAGGAAATTGGATCGATGAAATCATGGCTAACAAAATCCGTGATATCATTACACATGTCCAAGATAACCTTAAGGAGAAGCCAGCCCTGCCTAAAGGTGTTACATTGAAGACCTGTATAAATGACTATTTGTCAACTAACAGACACATCTCCAATGAACTTCAGGAGTTGCTCGAGCTGCTAAGTAGATCTTTATATGAAGTTAAAGGATGGTGGCCTCGTGTCACCCAGATGGTCAGCTGGACTCTCTTGGCATTGACAGATTCTGGTAAACTTCTAGAAGTTGCTACGGGAGAGGGGAAGTCATGTGTTATCGCAATGTTTGCAGCTTTCCGTGTTCTGAAGGGGCAGAAAATAGATGTGGTGTCCAGCTCCTCAGTTTTATCTCAGAGAGATGCAGAGAACTGGAAACATTTCTACAGTCTCTTTAGCATCACAGTGGACACAAACACCGACAAAACTGAAGATGAAAATCGATATCAGTGTTATCATTCTGACATTGTGTACGGGACAGTGGAGGCATTTGCTGCCGACTACCTCCGTCAAAATTTTGAGATGAAGCAGATATTTCCTGAACCTCGATTTCAGTGCATTATAATGGATGAGGTGGACTCTCTACTGGTGGATCGAGGTCTTCAGTTCACTTACTTGTCGAGTGACATGCCTGGCATGCACCACCTTGGTCCGATTCTTGCTATGATCTGGAGTTCTGTTGGCCAGCACGCTCCAATTGGAACTAAAACACAAACCTTCCTGAGGGGTCCCCCTTTACCCTTCTACACGGTTCTTTATGAACGGACTGATATTGAAGATCCCATGCAGGTTCTAGAGATAGCTAAACAAAAGGGATTGCTTCCTCCTGGATTTACCGAAGACTTATCTGGGAATCAGAACACTCTAAAAAACTGCTTAAGCACCATAAATCAAGAAACAATGCTAAAAATCGTAAGTGCTATAGAGGAATACATTCCATATAAATGTGTGCCATACACACTGGATGACAAGGGCATTCTGAAAAGGTATTCCGATAACGAGAGTTTGGAAGAAACTGATAAAGAAATCCCAGATCTCCCTGTTTTAATTACCGAATGCGGTTTATGTTGTGCTCTTTACGATGCTGATGAAAACATCAGTAATGCTGTAGCAGAGAAAGTAAAGGAGCACATCCAGTTTACTCCCTGTGATATAAATACAGATGCTAAACTATGTGTCCCGGGCTTCCTTAAAAATCTGGTAGAAAAGAAACTCCAGACATGGGTGGACAATGCCTTTGTTGCCATCCAGCTTCAAGAAGGAAGAGAATACTTGGTTCAGGGTAAACAGATCTTGCTTGTAGACTTCAAGGGTACAGGCGTTGTAGAATCAAACAAGAAATGGGGTGACGGTCTGCAACAGTTTCTTGAAATGAAGCACCACACTAAAGTGAGCACCCTCTCCTCCATCACCAACTTCATCTCCAGCCTGACATATTTCAGCATGTATAATGGACAGATTTATGGAACGACAGGCACGCTGGGAACAGAATCGGACCTGCAGTTCCTACGAAAGCTGTATCCCAGACTCTCTGTCTGTAGAGTTCCAACATTCAACAGAAAGAAGCTGTTTGAAGTGCAAGGCCTGATCAAACCCACAAAAGAGGAATGGGAAAATACTGTCTGTTCAGTGGTCCAAAAAAACATAAACCCAACTTCCTACAGGAAAAGCAGAGCAGTGCTGGTTATTTGTGAAGATATCAACAAGGCTAAAGATCTCTATGAACTCATTAAGGATCAAGTACATGGCCAAGTCAGACAGTATTCTCGTAATGATGAACAACATGGTGATATCAGTGACTTTGTTATGAAACCAGGAGATGTAATTATAGCTACAAATTTAGCCGGCCGTGGCACTGACATCAAAGTGTCCAAAGCGGTTACAAGAAACGGTGGCTTGTTTGTTGTTCTCACTTTTCTTTCACAAAATGCAAGAGTGGAATTGCAGGCATTTGGAAGAACAGCTCGCGGAGGGCAACCTGGCTCTGCACAGGTGATCGTCTGTTCAAGCCACATCCCTCCTGTTCACCAATCCGCTGCAAATATTGATGAGCTTAAGGATTCCCGAGACTATATTGCCAAACTGAAGGTTGAACGGATCATGGAAGATGAACTGCCTGAAGTCACTCTGAGAGAGAAACTGTTTAAGAAGTACTGCTGTATTCTTCACGGAATGTACAACAATACAAATGAAGAAGATAAAAAAGTGGCAGTAGCCACCATGAATGAATACTGGGGGACATGGCTGCAGATTAAATCTAAAGAGATTGTGGAACTTAAAGAACAGGAACTCCTGACAAGCCTTGAAATTGACATGAAACAGGCTGAAATTAAATCACAAAGCAGCGAGTCCCCTTTATCAAGTATTTACCACTATATTAAATTTGGTAACAACTTGCTAAGTGCTGGCAAAATTGAAGAATGTGCCAAACTCCTTCAAAAAGCCATGGATTTAGACTCTACTTGGGCAGCTATTGCTTTCTATAATCATGCTTACTGCACACTGAAACTAAGAAAAGAAAACTACCTGGAGCAATCCATAAAAGATCTTGAGAAATCCAGAGAGTCCCTGAAAATGTTTAAGGAACAGTGTCTGTTAACAGTGTGTCTACTGCAGCTCTCGTCATCACCTTCCAACACGGAAAACAAAACACAATTTCAGAATAACATGCACATCAAACTCCAGGTGCTCGATTTCTTTGAGACAAACATATTGAAGTCAATTGAAAAGCTGCAGAAGATCAAGGCTGGAAACCGTGATGCTGTGGCAGTGGAGTCTAGTGTATTCTCTCTTGGTACAGAGAGAGATACAGATGTAAGTGAGGAATTATATGAATTCTTTAAAATAGGTCTGCTCAATGTGTTTTCTGTAGAGGAGAAACCCCGCTTCTGCTGGGAAGGTCTCCTGGTGTTCTTACTGGGAATAGTAGAAATTGTAGGAGGGGCACTTCTAATCGGCCTAACGGGCGGCACGCTTTTTAATTTTGGCATGACACTAGTTAGTGAAGGGATATCTGACTGCATAGATGGGATAACATCTATGGTCACTGGAGAATTCAGTTGGACATCTTGGTCAATTTCCAAAGCCATCTCCATTGGAGTGTCATTGATTGGCAGTGGAATTGGGAAGCTTATGAAGAAAGGTTTCAAAGGTTGTAAAACGGCAATAAAAGGATTTGTAAAAGATTTGAAAGGGTTACCAAAAATGCTAAGTAGAGAAGTGAGGGGTGGATATACTACAGTGATGAAAGAAAACATGAAAAATGCTTTTAAATATGCAGGCAAAGAGATGGTGCAGCAAACAGTTATGTATGGAATAGGAAAAGCAGAAGAGGCTGTTCTGAATGCCATTCTAAAAACAATAGAGACAAAGATTCAAGAAAGCATGCAAAAAACTATGAGACAAAAAATAGAAGAGAATCCGCTGAGATGCACAATTGACCGCTTCGTTCTGTCCCAGTCGAAATACCCACAACAACTGAAGCTGGTGTTAGACCCCAAGAACTGTAATTCTTTAAAGCATGTCTTCAGTACTTTTGTTAATGCAATTCTGGGACATAACTACAGCAGTCTTGGGTGTCAAAATCAATGGTTTTCTGCTTTACTTAATGTTATAGGAAAAGCTAAAACTGAGGTCCAAGGCAAAAAGCAGAATATTCTATGCATTATAGAAGCTACTTATTTAAGTACACTTTGTATGGAAGCAATAGAAACTGTATCCAGCCTTGTCAGCGACTTTGTCACCAAATTAAATGGCGACATAAATGACTTCTTGAAAGAAAAGGAAAAGCAAACATTGAATGCACATGATCTTACTGAGGAAAATAAACAAAGCCTAAAACAATTACATGATCTTACTGAGGAAAATAAAGAAAACCTAAAACAATTACATGATCTTACTGAGGAAAATAAAGAAAGCCTAAAACAATTACATGATCTTACTGAGGAAAATAAAGAAAGTCTAAAACAATTTAGGGAAACTCTCGCTGATTCTATGTCTAAAGAGCTTGCAGCTCTCTTCATACAATCTTTCCATCAAATATTTTCAGGGCAACTTGTAAAATTAGGTCAAAATGCAATTAATCAATATGCAAGCAAGTTCATAAGAAAACATCTGAAAACCGACAGCACTATAGAGAAGTTAAAAGCTGGGTCAGCATCACTCTACATAACATACATGTCACCTGAAACTGCATCGGAAGAAATGCACCCAGCCGATAAAGCATATCTAGATAAATACATTGAAAAGATTAAACAGCCAGATACAGAAGGCTCTGTGTTGGATTTAAAGATCTTATCAGAAGCGACAGGCACACAGGTAATTGTTTTGGAAGTGAACAAGAATGGGGAGCTCCAGAAAAAGCATGTTTTTGAACCGAGTTCTACCAGCCCAACCAACACAATAAGCCTCGTCTACCACCCAGCTAGCAAAGACTACCCGGGAGGGCATTACGATGCTTTAATAAATAATGAAATCTGTGAAGTCAGGAGTGATGGGAAAAGCTGCATGTTTCATGCTTTCGCACAAGCGTTGGAGCCTGATGCAGATGACTCTCAGCTCTCTCACAGTGCAATGTATCTAAGAGAATTAGAAGCTACAATGCTCCGAGATGGACCGTTTCGGTGGAATGGTTTCCTAGAGAGAAAAATGCTGACAGAGAAAATCAGGGGAGGGGATTGGTTCATGTCTGTGGGAGCTGTAAGTTTATCAGAGCAGATAGAAAAATTGGCAAAACAATACAGACCTAAAGAACTGCAAGCAATCATATCTAGTAAAATAGGAGAAGTCAACCAGTACAAGGAAAATAAAAAAACTCTAGCAGGTTTTGGAGCTCTTTTAAATGCGGATCACCAGCCTCCTTTATCCTGTGTACTGGATGCTTGTAATGTTGATGGAAATACAATTAGTCAGCTGGCTAAAGCTATGTTGAAAATGGCCCTTGGAAACACAGACACAATTGAAATGACACTTACAAATCAAATCATGCAGGTAAAAAAAAACAAAGGCTCTGGTCTGCTGACCGTGATAGTGCCATATGATTTGCACATGGGATTCCTAACAACTGGAAGTTCGCATGTTGCAAAAAAATTTCGTGGTAGACTAACAGGCTACATTAAAGAAAATGATGTTGTAAATGTCTTTAAACATGTCTTCATTGGTAGCCAATCCGAGGTTACCCAAAAAATGATCAATTCATCATTAACTCCGTTAAAGCCTAATGTTATTAAACAGATAGATGCAGCTACAGGCACCACTCAAAGTTTTAGGAAGCAACAACACAACACACAACTTAAAACTACAAACATGAAGCTTCTCCAAATCTTTCAAGGAAACCTCAACGGAATCATGACCAATGATCAGTTTCAAGAACTAAAGACTTATATTAATGAAGAGCGTTATTTGAATAAAGACGACCCGTATTACACAGACCTTTTAAAACACATAGGATATACTGGGGAATAAACGGGTCTTGGCTTCCCTCTAACTTTCCAGGAGTCGATCAATGTTAATGATACCGAGGAGCAAAGCATAAATTTTAGAGAGGTTTGTGAATGGGAAATTACTGTGCATGTAAGGTGTATGATATATACATCAGACACACTGAAACAACAATGAAAACACCTACACTTATCACACCAAGTAGGAAAGATGCTGAAATTAAGAAATCAAGTTGCATGAAATAATTTTAATTTCCATATCTGATGTTGATAGACTAAAGCATGCCTTTGTTTCCTCAATGAATTATTGCAAAGCACTTTTCTCTGGTATCACAGAACATGTGGAGTCTCGCTTACAGCTCGTTAACAACACTGCTGCTGGAATTGCTACTAAAGTCAGAAAAAGTTAAGATATTACTCCTGTTGTGGCCTCTTTACACTGCCTCCCTGTGCAGTACAGAATTCATTTACAGATTTTGCTTTTAATGTGCAAGACCCTTAGATTAGCACCCAGTTACTTCCAGGAGTTAATGACCCCATTTACTTCAGACAGCACTCCTAGATCACAGAATGTGGGGCTGCTGGTTATTCCAGGGCAAATAAAAATAACACAGGAGGGAGGAAGGGCATTTTCTTGTAGAGCTCCTAAATGCTGTAATGCTTTCATTGGTTGACAGGGAAGCTGGGACTTTTACTGTCTAAGTTGAGATTCCATTTTTATTTATTTTTTTACATATTTTCTTACTGTTACTTAACTCTGTGGACCAACTGTGGGCAGTTTTGTGTGTGACATGCCTTGGGACCCTTATACAAATATATTGTGATTATTACATTTTTTGTATATAAGCATCTTTATAGTCCTTGACATTGATTGTGGCGAAACCTCCCAAAAAACACTGGCAGACTGCCATCAAAACATTTGAACAAATCAATCCAAGCCCTGCTTAACAAAAAAACCCTATTTCTAAATAAGACTGACCATAATCAGAACCAGTGCTATCCATCTAGCATGTGAGCTCCAAGGATTCAAGCCTAGCACCCAGCTACACAAAGCAATTCCAGCATGGTCGTAACCAGCCTCTCAGATCACAGGATGCAGGGCTGCTGGTTAATCATTCTGTAAAAAGAAACAACAGCAGAGGAACTGCTTAAAGTTCCTAACCCATGGCATGTTCGGCACTCTTCTGTCAGGGACGTTTGGGATCTTACTGTTCTTAAATCTAGATTGAAAAACTTTTTTTTACAAAATACAACATTTTTATAAATTGTCCCTTTGTCTCGGTCCTTCCAATTTGGGTTTTATAAAGTGTTGTACTTGACTCTAATTGACTGGATTAATGGTTTCATTTTGTGTGAAGCACACTGAGGTCCTTGTTAAAACATAACCTGACCAGTAGCTTGCTGCAGCTCAGTAGAGAAGGAACTTGCTTTACATCCCAGAGCTACAACGCTCAAGTCAAGCTCTGAGAATTGCACTGGTGTGGAGTTGGGAATCTCCATTGTTAATATTATCTTTATATCTCACAAATAGCGTTTGCCATTCCCACTGATTTCAATGACAAAGACTTTGTTTATACCGTGTTACGCAAGCCGTATACTTTGGGAAAACTCAGCTGTTTTGGATTTTGTTTTGGATTTCAATAACAAACGCACTGCTTTATACTGTAGGAATCGCTCTTACTAATCCACCAATCAGCTGTTTTCACCTCGTTACCTTGCCATTCACATAGATTTCAATACAAAAGGCAGCACTTTACTGTAGTAAAAGCTTGACAGATCAATCAATCAGCTGTTTGCACCCCTGTACTGTACCTTGGCTATTTAACCCCTGTAGCAGTGTCAGGTTTATTTACAGTTTGAAAAAAAAGCACTGACTGCAACAGCAAGCAAGCATGGCTGGAAAGACAACATTGATGAACATCAGCACGAAAATCCAGTGTAAATAAAATGTCTCTGTTAGATGCCCTTAAGCTTGCTTGGAACTCTGTCAGTCATCAACTGCTGGAGACAATGTGGAAATGGACCTGATTATGGACTGGGGAAGGGGATGGGAATGCTCTGTAAATTAATGTGTGTTTGTAAACTGTGTTACTCTTCTTCAGATCTGTTAACGTTCTCTCTGTGTTCTGCTGCTTGTATGATTTCGAGCTGAAAGACTGCTTGTGTGTGAGTGCGTCACTGAGGGGGGTGGGAGCAGGTCTGACATGACCAGTCAGAGATAGGGAGTGTTGGACCAATCCGTGAGGAAGGGGGAGGGACTTGGGTGTGTGTGGAGATGACAATTTGAAAGAGAGAAGCGGGATCTGTCACCAGGAGTACTGAGAGTGAAGAGAGTTTGTGAGTGAGAGGAGAGGAATGAGAGCCATTGTTCACTAAAAGCTAAATTAAATAATAAATACAGCGGTTTCCTACTGCTTTGAACCGCAACTGTTGTCTGTCTCATTACATCCTGGAAATCCTGCAATCCAGTGACTTTTTTACATCTTAATTATTGGATTTCATCAGCAATAAGATCCAGCAATAAAGGAGGAATTCAGCACTTTAAAGCGTTTCAGGCAATGAAAGATACTGCAACCTATCACTGAATGAAGAATGACCAAAAAAAAACCCTATTGGATTCTGAAAGTCTACATTAGAAGCTTGTGTTTGTCCTCAGAGTTGCAGGCTTCCACGTGCAAGAGGAACACGCGTTTCTCTCCAGCCCCCTCAAGAAGGAAATGACTTCTTTCCTCCCCCACCCAAAACAGACCAGGCCCCAATTTCCTTATATTCTTATACAGGTAAAGTACACCATCACAAGAGGTACAGAAACAAACAATGCAAGAATATTAATACCTTTTTAGACAAACATTTCAGAGCCAGTGCAGTGTGCAACAAATCTCCCGATAACCAACCTCCACTGGATAAACCCAGACTCCCCAACCCCACTGCTCCACCTCTGCAGTTAATTACAGATGCCAGTTTCTTCCTATCATATGCCTCTTCCACAGAATCCTCCACCAGAAATAAGGTAGACTGCTCAATTTCTTTCTGGTAAACACGCTAGAACATGAGCAGCTGTGAATCGGATTCACTCACTGTTGACATGCCAGAGCTATGAACATGCTCTTTTTTCTTACCTTTCACGCTATGATTAAATGATTGAAATGAATGATTGAAAAGTTGTTGTTACTATGATCTGCATTTACATACCTTTGTCTTTTAAAATGTCCCTACAGAACAAATTACATGCAGACAGGTGCCTGGTGAGGAAATGTTTTTGGGTTGTAGGTTCATTTTGGGGGGGGGTTAGGTCAGCCAGGGCGTCCTCGGCTCACCGCACACCAGAGCGACCCCTGTAGACTGTCCGAGCGCCTGCGGGCTTGCCTGTAAGCTGCCCAGAGCTGCGTTGTCCTCCGATGTTGTAGCTCTGGATTGGCTGCATGGCGGGCCTGCAGACTGGGAAAAAGCGGTTGTTCATCTTCACCGCTCACGAGTCAGAGCAGGGGTGGTAGTGGGGTATGAACTTAAAAGAAAATATAATTGGATATATCAAATTGGGAGAAAAATGGGGAAAAAAAATCAATTGGCGACTACTAAAAAAAAAAAAAAAATCAATCCATGCATAAATACCAGGCTTTTCTTTTAACATTTTAATCTACAACTAATCTGATAACATAAAAAGCTACTTAAAACATACTCCCTGCCAGCTTGAATGCAGCCCCGCCTCCAACAAGTTTCGAGTATGTTGTTTTTTATTCTAATTATGCTAGGGACTATTTTCCTCAGCGGAAGGTTACCCGGTGAAATATCTGAAGTTCAAGGTAAATATAGGTTTTAATGTTATTTTTAAAGAGAAAATAAAATAAAGTTTTCTAATGGCGATAGAGCCCACGCGATACGCATAACTCCACCACTTCAATTACCACGCGGTAGAGCCCGCATCGACGGAATGGTTGTTAAACTCAGAAAATCAAGTGGAAAATGCATTATTATTATTTTTTACATAAATTGCCATTTTACCCCCATTTCCCAGCTACATATAATTTAAAAATAAATAAATAGTGTATGAAAGCTGAAATCAGAATTGAAATATCTTGAAAGGTTGTGGAGCTACACAAGGTCTTGCAAGGTTGTGGAGCTACACAAGGTCTTGCAAGGTTGTGGAGCTACACAAGGTCTTGCAAGGTTGTGGAGCTAGACAAGGTCTTGCAAGGTTGTGGAGCTAGACAAGGTCTTGCAAGGTTGTGGAGCTAGACAAGGTCTTGCAAGGTTGTGGAGCTAGACAAGGTCTTGCAAGGTTGTGGAGCTAGACAAGGTCTTGCAAGGTTGTGGAGCTAGACAAGGTCTTGCAAGGTTGTGGAGCTAGACAAGGTCTTGCAAGGTTGTGGAGCTAGACAAGGTCTTGCAAGGTTGTGGAGCTAGACAAGATCTTGCAAGGTTGTGGAGCTAGATAAGATCTTGCAAGGTTGTGGAGCTACACAAGGTCTTGCAAGGTTGTGGAGCTAGATAAGATCTTGCAAGGTTGTGGAGCTACACAAGGTCTTGCAAGGTTGTGGAGTTACACAAGGTTTTGCTACCTGAGTAACATGAGTAACATTCAAAGCTCGGTGTGGTATTTAAGGCTTTTTTTATGATTAGCATGTTGTTATGCTTACCTGTGACTTTGGGTATGAAAGTGCTAGTGTTTCAGATTTCTGAAAACTTCAGACTCCACAGAATGGGAATATAGTAAATCCCCCCATGTTGGACTAACTAAACTGTACATTGTACTGGTCAAAAGTCCTGAAAATAATGCTGAATAATCATTTTATTTTTTAATATCTCTAAATGGTCATTTCTACACGTTGCACAATTACCTGAGAATAGCTATTTTTTTGTAGCTTGGAGCCTCAGAAAACAATTTAAACAAAAAAAATACTCTTGTTTTTAATTTTTACCTGTGTGTTTGTTACCTGTGTAATTGTTATACATGTGTGTTTTTTTCCCCCCAAAAATACAAATATTTGAAAAATACATGATAACTAGGAAACAATACAACATTATAAATTGATTTAACTTTAAAATAAAAGGAATACAAATGTGAATTGGCATTGTTTTTCCAGAAAAATAAAAAAAAATAAAACTGGTTATTTATTGAAAGCAAAACTGTTAAGAACAAGTATCAACTCGTAAACAGTGAAGGGTATGCAGGTGCTGCCAGACACTACAGCACTACTGTGGGTCATCCCGATATTTGTCCCCATCTGTCGTGTGCCACACTTTGAAACAGTTGCGTGATTTGTTCAAGCAGAACGGTTTGCCATCACACCCTGGACCACTGCAGTAAAAAGTGGACTTCATTTCCCTTTTTGTCCTTTTGTAGCACAGATAACAGTTCCTTCTCAGTTCAGCAAGTTCAGGAATATGGTCAGCGTGGAAGGATGAAGATGGTGTTTTTGGACTGTCCAGGTTCATGCAAGGGGCATACAGGGGCACGTCAGCGTCTTTTTCAATGCCTCCCAGCTGACATGCCAGTTCCTCTCTGAATTCCAGCTGTGCGTATCTGGAAATTCTTGTAAGATTTTCATTCTGTGGATTTTGGGCTCGCCACTCCTGAAATAAAATGTAGCTGTTCACTACTGCAATATCGATGAAATGGAAGAACAAGGTCTGCCACCACTTCAAGGGCTTGATATGCACGTCGTATTTCTCTATCAGCTGGTCGGACTTGTCAACACCTCCCATGTTCTGGTTATAATCGTGTATTGCCAGTGGTTGTTGAACATCTTTGACAGTCCATTTCCCATTCTCCTTGACGTGTCTTTGGACTGTTACAGCATCTGTTGCCCTGTGCAATGTGGAAAGGACTGTCACAGTGCGGGAATCCTTCCATTGCATGGCCAGGATGTTTCCTTCTTCCATACGGTGCCACCTCATATCTCCACATTTCGCCTTCTTTTCCCATGTCTTGTAGTCCTTCAAGCATCTTGGAAACCGTCTCCTGTTGGGATTATAGATCCCACAAGCCAAAAATCCACGTTCTCTCAGTTCAGATAGCAGAGATGGGGACGTGTAGTAATTGTCAAACCAAAGATAGTAACCTTGGTTCACCAGTGGTTGTGACAACTGAAGAACAACTTTTTTGGCCAAGTCGTACGTACGTCCCTCTTTACTCCCAGCGTACACATCGAAGTCATACGTGTAGCCAGTGTTAGAGCAGGCCATCACCCACAGCTTGAAGCCCCAGCGCGTTGGTTTGTCCTTGATGTACTGCCTCATCCCAGATCTTCCCTTGGACTTCACCATCCGCTCTTCAATAGACAGGTTCCTCTTTGGCTGGTAAAGTGCCTGGCATGTGGTCCTCATGTGATCCAGCAGGTAACGCAACTTCTGCAACCCGTCACTGTGGTCCTCTTCATCCGGATGCACGAGATGAAACACTGCAAGCAATGCCCTGAAGCGCTCCCTGCACATGTAAGCACGTGCCCAGAGACCGTGCCGTAGAGGTGCTGTGCTCCAGTATCTGGACACACGTGGCAATGGAGTTACGCCCATATATATAATGAGGCCAATTAATTTGAGCATCTCCTCCGCCGTCACATCGACCCACGATCCATGTGCATCACCGTAAGATGGCTTGTCAACGACGTGGCGCCATGCATATGCATTGGTGTACTCGCAGATCTTTGAGAGGACCGCACTGGTGAAGAAAAGCTGGAAGAAATCCATTTCTTTAGTCACTGATCCACGTGCCAGGCAGCCAAGGTCTATTCCGACGGGACGACGAGGTCTAAATGGAATCTGCCCAGGCACAGCAGGGTCTGCGTCATCATAAGAAAAACAAGCAGGGAATCTGTTGGACGGAAAAGGAAATATATTGAGAGTGTAATGTAATACTTTACTGCAAATAACACAGTACTAATACTTGTGACCCACTTATCATACAACATACCTGTTATTACCAAAACAGGGCATATCATAACTACAGTTTAACATATAGTATAAGATTTGTTTGTTAGCTGCAGGACATTTTACAATTTCCACTGACTAGGCACTGGAGCAGGACCAGAAAAGTTATAAATAGTATTATTTGAGGAAAAAAATAACAACAAACTTTCCCTACTATGATGTTAAATACAAGGCTGTACTGATCCACTGGCACTATAAAACTGTTGGAAATAGCTTGATACATTTTGTTGGTTGTGAACACAACACATATACAAGCTAACAACTAAAAAAAAAAAACACAGTGCATGAAAAACAGAGAATTAAAAAAAAAAAAAAAAAAAACAGAAGGCAAGGAAACACATTTTACTTTTTAACAGCATTGGTAGAATACTGTAGTGTGTGTGTGTATATATTATAATAATTTTTTTTTACAAACCCTACCTTGATCTTGATGAGCTGCCCCTAGTGGAAGTAGAAGGGGGCGCCTCTTCGTCGGATGATTCTTCTGTCTCTTCAATCATCAGCTCTTCATCAAGAAGATCTTCTTCTGCTGGATCCATACCCCCTGCATCTTCAAAAAAACAATCCCTTCTACGTGACTTTCAAGTTTCCTTGTTCGGGCAAATTGCTCCTCAGTCATTTTTCTCCATTTCCATTATCTCCAACACACGCCACGCGTGCTCAACTTACGTCAGCTACTTTCTGCATGCGAATGCCTGGTGTCCCATGTGTGGGACAGGGTGAGAATGGGAGTCTCTCTGGTTATGTGTGCACTGAAATGAAACCATGAAACCTGTAAAATCCCACCCCTTACAGCTGGATTTTTCCTGCTTTTACTATCTGGCTGCTGGATCATTTCTTCCCTCAACATCAAATGCAATCTTTCAGGTTGGCTGTTACATCCAAAGAAGCGACTGGTTAGTTAGATTGATGCCAGTTTGTTTAACCATTATCTTTTATTGTTATTGATCCAAGAATTTATGTTGGTTAGTATGTGCCTTAGCTATACATAACCATTTAATAACAAATATAGCGCATTATCTGTGATGATTGTGAACCGCCTTTGACTCAAGGTAAAGGAGGCTGTGTGGTCCAGTGGTTAAAGAAAAGGGCTTGTAACCAGGAGGTCCCCGGTTCAAATCCCACCTCAGCCACTGACTCACTGTGTGACCCTGAGCAAGTCACTTAACTTGTGCTCCGTCTTTCGGGTGAGAGGTAATTGTAAGTGACTCTGCAGCTGATGCATAGTTCACACACCCTAGTCTCTTTAAGTCGCCTTGGATAAAGGCGTCTACTAAATAAACAAATAATAATAATTATAAAATCTAGTGTCCCATATACACTAAGCACAGGTGCATACGGGTTTTCTAGTGATAACACATAGTTCTGATGATGTTACAATTGTAAGACCCTCATATTGTTGATTATCCATGTTCCAGGAAATGGAATCAGTGATCTTATTCAGCTTGTCTGACAGGCAATGCCCATTCACTTCTTCAGTGCTTTATCCACAGTTCAGACGGCACATTCAGATGGTTTGAAAGGATACTTGTTGATACAACAAAGTTGTTTCCTGTGTGTTAATTGAGTTACAGTAAATAAGAGTTCATGATATAATTTTGTGGTTTATTACTAATAGGAAGATATTCATTATTATTATTATTTATTGGTAAGATATATAACAAACTAAAATATGTACCCGTCTGTGGCTACCGTCCCATGTATGTTTATTCATTTTATTTCTCTGTGCTTATTTTTAGCTATTTTTTAGCCATGACACCTGGGTTTGAAATGACCGAGTAACAATGGAGGCTCTGTTACAGAGGTTGTACGTAAAGCATTGCGAATGTTAGTCAACGTTATAATAAAGAGAGCTTTCTACAGGAGAAATCTAATGAACAATGAGAAACGCAATACTCATGCCTCACACAGATCCTCAAATTATTAGCCAAGACAAATGAATACTGTTCAGTTTGTCAACGTTGCTGCCGAAGCAAAACTACCGTTCATCACGTTGAACAAAGACAAGAGTGCCGTGCTCAACTTTCTATAAACGGGGGTGAACTGTCTGCAAAAATAAAGTTAATTTACTATTTTGCTAAAAGCATTACGAGTTGGTAAATTGGTAATTCTAGATCAAAATGAAGCAAAACAGTAGAAGTACAACAATAGGTATATACATTTTCAAAACATCCGACTTTCACTTAAACTACATAAAACACCCCTTTTTTAATAATAGTATGGGCCTTAATGAGGGTGGTTGAAATTGGTCTGGTTAAAGGCGATCCTGCGAAATGCACAGGCAGTCTGCCTGTGAACACCGTTCAATGCGTTGATAATCACCTAACGGACCACATGTGTGACTCATGAGGGATCATACAGATCGAATGGATCTGATGGGTCTTGAGTACGCTTATTAAATGCAATGATTAGTCAAATCAGGTGCACCAGGCGTATCCAGTTCATTTGAAACTGGCTCCCTGAAATCATCTTTCAGTCCTGTTTATTTCGCATGGCTCCAGTGCCGCCTGCAGTGTGAAACACACTTATCAAAACCACAGGTTCTATTCATTGTGTAGCATCTCTGCACAGATTTGCTTGTTGCATTAAGTCTGGTGGGTAGAGGCCTTTACAACTGCTGGGGCAACAGGAAAACCTGAAATACCATTTTTTAAATGTCTATTAATGCATTATTTTATTATTCCTGCATTCAAATGATTGTTGGTGAATAATGTAAACTAACTGGACTGCCAACAGCTTTCTGATGTAAAATGCTCAGCAGGTTCAAAGCAGGCATCCCTCCAGCTAGAATTACTTGGGGGGGGGGGGGGGGGGGGTGTAACTAAACTGGACTGTCAACCGCGTTCTCAGAAGGCATAGAAGAACTAACAACAGAGGAATGTGTTAAACAGACATGAATGGTGAATTCTATAATGAAGAAAGCAAACAGAAATGAACTGCGCTCTAATGCAGTGTATTGCACAGGCTTTCTCACCCCTCTATGGATCTGCATTCCAGTTTCACTCACCTCTCTCGGTGATGCTAGAAGGTGGCGTTTCCTCCTGCAGGATCTGCTCACTGGCCGGCTCACACCCCAGCTCAGTCACTTCCTCCTTGATCTCCACAGTCCTGTCTGCAGAAACAACCCATCGAAGAGGACGCTCTGTGCTGAAGGGAGCTGCTTCCATCTCAGGCACTTCCTTCCAGGGAGCCGAATTTCCAGCCCTATAGATTCTATAGAGCTCCCGGAGTTTAGAGTCTTATTCTGTACAGCTGTAAGATTAGATTTATTATCTACAGGTCTCGTGGGCATCTCTTAACAGATCTATACAGTTGCACAGTTGTTGTTTTTTTGGTGGGGTGGGGTGGGGTGGGTGGGGTGGAGTGATTTTTGATTTAATCTGTAGTGTTTTGTATTTAATTATATCCTGATGTAACTATCACTGACACTGTTATCTGCTTCGTTTTGTCATATTCTTGTACTTGCTAGAACCGAAGTCATTGTGTTTTATCTTGCTCTTAATTGTATTAATACTTGTACTGTGATTCTTGAAATGTATTTTTGTTTACGACTGTAAGTCGCCCTGGATAAGGACGTCTGCTAAGAAATAAATAATAATAATAATAATAATAATAATAATAATAATAATAAAAATAATAATAACAACAATAATAATAATTAAAACAAAAAAAATGTCCGGCGTTTAATAAAAATGATGACTAGATTTATAAATATTACTTTTGAAGCCAGAGAAGTGTTTGATTGTAAACAGTTACAACTAATTATAACAAATAAAGAACACCAAAGTGTGCAGTGGAAAGCCTGTCACTGTGTCTCATCTTCTGTTCTGGTGATAAACTCAGATTTCTATGGGGACCACAGGGGTGACAGGCTTGTTTTGCCCACTTTGATGTAGTTTATTCCTCGTATTATTATTATTATTATTATTATTATTATTATTATTATAATACATCGGACAAGAAATACTTTATGGTTATTTAATAAGATAACTTTACAATAAATAAATAAATAAATCAAATAAAATTCATTAATTAAAAATACAGACAGTACATATGTTTTACTTTTTCAGTAGGGCCTAGATAGATGTTTATTTACCACAAATATTAAAATATTGCATCGATACAATACCTACAGTAGCTATAAGTTCTTAGACGTGACCACTCTGTTTAATTGTGTATTTAAAGTTTAGAGGTGACTGTGATTTCTCTTTTATTGACACGTTTTCACAGTGGCACAAACTGTAATCCATACTTATATAAACACACGCGATAGATAAATCCAATGATTGTGTTATCATTATAAACACTTATTTTAACGGCTTCCGAGCTGCTACGCCGTCAATTTAAAAAAAGGAAAAACAACAAGTCCCAGTTATTATTATTATTTTTTTATTTGGTAAACCAGCGATGAGTTTGGTTACCTGAGTCTCGCTCTCTGCAGTCAGCGTACGGCGTCGTTTCTTTCCTTACTCTCGTCTCTTTAGTATTTAACTAAAACAATATGGTTTAAATTCAGTTAAAAAAAAAAAAGCAAACAGCAAAACAGTTATGCCGTTTAATTAAACTACAACGACTCTCACTCGCACACAGTAAACACCCTGTGAGGAAACAGACTCCACCAGAGCATGCGCGTTACCCAGCAGGGAGCGGGGAAACTGGCGCCATTTCGGATCCACTGTAGCGTCAGTATTGCATAGGAAAACATGGCGCCGTGGAGCCAACATGGCAAACTCAGGGATCCAGTTTCATAGCCTGCTCTTCTCAGCGAAATGGTTCACAAGCTTCTGGGGTGGCCAGCTAGCCAATCAGTGTTTCCAGCAGGGTTTAGGGTGTTTCTGCAGCAAGGCCCATGGCAAACCGTTTTAACACATGGAGGTCAAGTCTGAAGGTTTCCCCGTGAAACTCACGGTTTTTCACAATGTTGAGAGTCTCACGGCCGTGCAATGGATCCTCACCTTTTATCATAAGTTTGTTATTGTTTGCGAGGCTGCGATACCCTTTATACATGATCTTACGTTATTTCATATTGGGACGGGTTTATTGAAGGTATTGACTGGAAAAAAAGTTTGGATTTTATCCAACAAGTACTTATTAACTAACAAAGTTAAAGAAGTTTCTTATAAAATAATACATAAATGTTATCCTGTTAAAAACTATTTAAAGAAACTGAAACATGGTATCGACCTGAGCTGCTCATTCTGTAAGGACTCCACTGAAACAATGTTGCATTTATTTTGGAATTGCAGATACTCCAGATTTTTTTGGAAAGATGTAATTACTTTCACCAGCAATAATATTAAAAAAGAAAAAAACCTTAAATTTCATATTGGTAATGTACTGTTTGGTTTCACTAACTATAAGACCAGTGAAAATAATGAGTATTACATTATAAATTTGATTATTCTAATGGCCAAATTTCATATTCACAAGTGTAAATTCTCTAATCAGAAACCTTTCTTTTTTCTTTTTGTAAAATAAATGGAACAGTACATTAAGGTTATTAAGATGTCCAATAATAAAAAAGCTTTGAAGACACTTCATGTATGTAACCTATTTAATATTTTTTTTGTAATTTTATTAAGCCCACCCCCTGGCTTCCATTATAATATGTTCACTATTCTGTTTTTTTTTTTGTTTTTTTTTTCTACTTTCTGTACATTCTTTGTTTATTTCAATAAAAATGCATAAAAAAAAAAAAAAAAAAAAAAAAAAAAAAAAAAAAAACCCTTTATACATGATACAGCGGTAACTCCAATACAAATGTCCAAGCGGATTATTTCATTTTGGGGGGGGGGGGGGGGGGGGGGGTCACCATGAAGAGGTGTACATTACCATTCTATATTCCTGTAGCTGCTACGCAAACTCCCCCCCTTACTCCAAAGATAGAATTGCCTTGTTCTCTCAAACTGACGGTTTGTCTGCGCGAGTCTTCTATATTTCACTCGAGGCGAAGGAGAGTCTGTCAGATTGTTACTGCCTCGTTCATGCAGAAATTACCACAGAAATGAGAGAAATCAGTGAGAATTTAATTATTAAAGACAGCACAAAGAAAGACGCCATAAGGTAAGAAGTAACAATACAATTGGAAATTGATGGTATGTCTATCTCTCTGTATTTCACCTTAATTTTAGTCAAAGTGACGGGGAGCGCCTCACACGGGTTTCGTATTTCTGTAAAATTACGTTTCTTTGTTTTAATAATGTTGACCAATAATAATAATAATCACATTCACACATTAACTGACGATTTTATTAAAACTGAAAATCAATAAAAAAAAAATTATATTAAACTAATGTTCTCAGTGTTACAAAGAAATATGTGTAGATGTATTATTTTAGAATGATTTACATGTTAAACCAGATCACATATAAACATTCACTGTTAAATGTCATTTTAGTGTGAGGTGTACCCAGACTATTTCTTTGTTTTATTTATTTTATTTCATCTCCACAAAAGGAGCAGAAGCAGACAGTATTTTCTTTTCATGACTAGCTACAGTTGTGTGTGTGTTTTTTATGTACTCGTGCTGTATTCGTGTCGTAGGCCAGTGGCATAGCTGTCAGCCATGTCCAAAAATCTTGATCTGTCACCAGCACTCCCAGCGATTTCAACAAGGAGACTTACAGCCGTTTCTGGATCGGACTGCATCGTGACAGCGAGGACTGGCAGTGCTCCAGTTGAGATGCTGTCAGCTACACTAACTGGACGGCTGGTAATGACACACTCTCTGAGGTCCAGTTGAGATGCTGTCAGCTACACTAACTGGACGGCTGGTAATGACACACTCTCTGAGGTCCAGTTGAGATGCTGTCAGCTACACTAACTGGACGGCTGGTAATGACACACTCTCTGAGGTCCAGTTGAGATGCTGTCAGCTACACTAACTGGACGGCTGGTAATGACACACTCTCTGAGGTCCAGTTGAGATGCTGTCAGCTACACTAACTGGACGGCTGGTAATGACACACTCTCTGAGGTCCAGTTGAGATGCTGTCAGCTACACTAACTGGACGGCTGGTAATGACACACTCTCTGAGGTCCAGTTGAGATGCTGTCAGCTACACTAACTGGACGGCTGGTAATGACACACTCTCTGAGGTCCAGTTGAGATGCTGTCAGCTACACTAACTGGACGGCTGGTAATGACACACTCTCTGAGGTCCAGTTGAGATGCTGTCAGCTACACTAACTGGACGGCTGGTAATGACACACTCTCTGAGGTCCAGTTGAGATGCTGTCAGCTACACTAACTGGACGGCTGGTAATGACACACTCTCTGAGGTCCAGTTGAGATGCTGTCAGCTACACTAACTGGACGGCTGGTAATGACACACTCTCTGAGGTCCAGTTGAGATGCTGTCAGCTACACTAACTGGACGGCTGGTAATGACACACTCTCTGAGGTCCAGTTGAGATGCTGTCAGCTACACTAACTGGACGGCTGGTAATGACACACTCTCTGAGGTCCAGTTGAGATGCTGTCAGCTACACTAACTGGACGGCTGGTAATGACACACTCTCTGAGGTCCAGTTGAGATGCTGTCAGCTACACTAACTGGACGGCTGGTAATGACACACTCTCTGAGGTCCAGTTGAGATGCTGTCAGCTACACTAACTGGACGGCTGGTAATGACACACTCTCTGAGGTCCAGTTGAGATGCTGTCAGCTACACTAACTGGACGGCTGGTAATGACACACTCTCTGAGGTCCAGTTGAGATGCTGTCAGCTACACTAACTGGACGGCTGGTAATGACACACTCTCTGAGGTCCAGTTGAGATGCTGTCAGCTACACTAACTGGACGGCTGGTAATGACACACTCTCTGAGGTCCAGTTGAGATGCTGTCAGCTACACTAACTGGATGGCTGGTAATGACACACCCTCTGAGGTCCAGTTGAGATGCTGTCAGCTACACTAACTGGACTGCTGGTAATGACACACTCTCTGAGGTCCAGTTGAGATGCTGTCAGCTACACTAACTGGACGGCTGGTAATGACACACTCTCTGAGGTCCAGTTGAGATGCTGTCAGCTACACTAACTGGACGGCTGGTAATGACACACTCTCTGAGGTCCAGTTGAGATGCTGTCAGCTACACTAACTGGACGGCTGGTAATGACACACTCTCTGAGGTCCAGTTGAGATGCTGTCAGCTACACTAACTGGACGGCTGGTAATGACACACTCTCTGAGGTCCAGTTGAGATGCTGTCAGCTACACTAACTGGACGGCTGGTAATGACACACTCTCTGAGGTCCAGTTGAGATGCTGTCAGCTACACTAACTGGACGGCTGGTAATGACACACTCTCTGAGGTCCAGTTGAGATGCTGTCAGCTACACTAACTGGACGGCTGGTAATGACACACTCTCTGAGGTCCAGTTGAGATGCTGTCAGCTACACTAACTGGACGGCTGGTAATGACACACTCTCTGAGGTCCAGTTGAGATGCTGTCAGCTACACTAACTGGACGGCTGGTAATGACACACTCTCTGAGGTCCAGTTGAGATGCTGTCAGCTACACTAACTGGACTGCTGGTAATGACACACTCTCTGAGGTCCAGTTGAGATGCTGTCAGCTACACTAACTGGACGGCTGGTAATGACACACTCTCTGAGGTCCAGTTGAGATGCTGTCAGCTACACTAACTGGACGGCTGGTAATGACACACTCTCTGAGGTCCAGTTGAGATGCTGTCAGCTACACTAACTGGACGGCTGGTAATGACACACTGTCTGAGGTCCAGTTGAGACGCTGTCAGCTACACTAACTGGATGGCTGGTAATGACACACTCTCTGAGGTCCAGTTGAGATGCTGTCAGCTACACTAACTGGATGGCTGGTAATGACACACTCTTCTGTGCTCAAGCTGATGCAGAAAGCAGTTGGGGCCAGTCAGTCTGCCACGAACAGAAACGTTTCACGTGCTACAACGGTACACAGGGAGCTGCAGCCAGCGAGCCAGCACTAAAACACCAGCACCAACACACTGGTAACACCAGTTATCTAAAAACCTGATTAAACTCAATTATTCACAGAATGCAACTTTACCCTGAGAGCAGCGGCAGCATCTAATCCAATTATTTTCCCCAAACCTCCCTTTTGTCTTCATTTCCTGATGGGAGCTCCAAGCCCATCAGGATCGAGGAAGAGCTGGGTGAGATATTATTTTTTCTGGTGCTGTATTGGCCATGCTGTTTCTGACTGTATGGGATTATTATCAATATTCATTTTGTTTGTTTATTTATTTATTTATCTATCGGGGTTAAACGAGCACCTCATACAGAAGCCTCATTTTGATTTAGTTTATTTTTGGTGTCGATTTGCCTGGTATCAATACGGACCTCAGACAACAGTTCAGGACCCTTGTGAATTATTTTTTTATTGTTTTATTATTCTTAGTGGATTATTTGTTGAACATTTTAATCTGTAATATTAGCTGATTTAAACGCATGTCTTGGCAATTACTTTGGTCTATGCTATAATGTCTATATGAAATGGTTCATTGTTAACAGTTTTGTTAACAGATACTGTTTGGTGTGAACTGTTTCTTAATCAATGCATGAAACTGTGTTTATAATTGTAACATTCATGGTTTATCTCATCTCGTCTGCTATTCCAATTATGTGATTGCCGTTTGATTTAACATCCTGTCTATTACAGTTTGTGTTTTAAACAATCCTGACTTGTCCAGTATTTTTCTTGGTTCTGTCACGCAATCCTGCTGCTTTGGGGATTTATATATTTTTCAGAGTAGTTTGTTTATATTTCCGTCACTAAATACTAGTTATCTGACGTTGCGTGAGGGTTGTGTTTGTTACAACACAGCAAGCGCTGAAAAGGGACCAGAGCACTTCTCCGTGCACGGACGTGGATTGTTGCTTGTTGTGTATTATTATTATTATTATTATTATTTGGAGATTGCAATCTTGCTGTGTACCCCCCCCCCCGATACCATTGCTGATTTTTAGTCTGTTTTCTGAAGAGAAACGGATCGTTTTGCACTGGGACTGACAATCTCTTACAAGTGTAACCTTTTGAAGTGGTGTATTCCATTCCATTCCCTGAGGAGAGGAGGTCATCAAGGACAGCGATTTGCTGAAAATAATTGACTGGCAGCATATATTAAATTATATACCTATCAAAAGCTGAAATTGTGCTGTGCATCGCGGTGACTTCAATTGGTCGAGCTCTTTTGTTGTTTTCAAATTTCAATTTTATTTGTGTTACATGGTACTGGTATAAATAAATAATAAACAAAAAAGAAAAATTAAAAAAAAAACTTTAAAATCTTCAGTTTTCAGCCAATGAATAAGCCTGGAAGTACTGCTCTTCAAGCACAATGGGCTCCACATTCAATTCAGATGGTGTCTAACAGAGGACTAGGAAAGAAGAGACTCCCTCCCTCAAAGAGCGAGAAAGAGCGCCCCCCTCACGCGTCGGCAGAGGAAAGGGTTCATTGTGTTCATACAGCAATTCCAATGTGTGGAAGAAGCATTGCATTCATACAGCAATTCCAACATGTGGAAGAAGTTTAAGCCTAAACTAAACTAACTTTCTCTCTGTTATGTGGCTCAATAGTGTGAGTTTCTGGAATGGTTTCATACAGAATGATACACTCAATACAAGAGTTTAATACTAATACTGAGAGAACAGTAAGCAATGCAGGAAGGTATTGAAATGCACATGTCTTACACATCCTGGTGATACAGAGCAGTGCAGTATTCTATTCTTTCTTTAACATGGTTTAGTATCCTGTTGTATATTAATCAAATCATCCAATCAGCACACACAAGGTTTAATTGTACAGTCTCATTAGAACTCACATTACACACATTTCCTCATAACACAGCTTTTTAACAAGGTCCTGGGCGGATCGTAATACATCTCACACAATACTCATAGAACTTATAAAAACACAAACTCAGTCATATTAACACACCTCGTGTCAGTTCATTAAAATGTAAGCAAACACATGATATTGTATGAAGTACTTAGTTCACTTGATAATATACTGATCTATTTCTAGATGAATCTTCAGACTGATATCAAGAGTAGAAACGGCTCATAGAGACTTGCCAGCAGTGGATAAAGAACAAAACTCCCAGCTCTGTATGTAAAAGTCTGAACAGGACAGAGAAATAAACTTGCCCTTTGTTTAATGATACACACATTGTGTTCAGTGGCTGGTATAGGTGCAGTAGATATGAATGCAATACTAGCAGTCAGCCGTGCCATAGACTCACTGGTCCCTTAAAAGAAACTAACAGAAACTAAACATGTTTAAACCACACACTAATCTGCATTAATACTGAACAGAAATGTAAAATACAAAAACAGGAGTAAAAATCAAGTTCCAGTATCTAGACAGTAGCATTTCCTTAGGAGTGAAAGAAAAAAAAAAGGTTTGTGTCAAAGCATCTTTTGCACCAGTATTTATTTATCTATACTAAAAAGGTGAATAAATCTCCTGATAATTCTAGATCTCCCTCCCCCCCACACACAATCATACATTTGTTTCCATGACCACACTGCATTTTATATTATCTTGTGCTCTGTAATGATAGCTTAAGCAGAGAAGCCTCTTGTGACGTGTCCGCGTCTCCGCCCGCTTTCTGACACAATCAGAGTGCAAGAGAGCTGAAGTGCATTTTTACCATTTAAAATGCATGCTGTTCAGAGTGATACACAAAACAGTCATTACACAGGGATTCATAATGCAAGGCTAACGGGTTTTTCCTCATAAATGAAAAGTCCCATTGAATATAGTCTTTAACACTAGAAGCCCCGTGGCAGTCATTTTGCCGGTTTTTAGTTTTAAAACTTAAGTTTCTCCAGTCGTGTAACAGATATGGGGCTGCGCGTTCAGGTACCTTTCTGTCCATATGTATTACATATTCTCACAAAGCATGAAACACGGGCGTGCAGAAATAAAGGATATATATATATATATATTACATTATACCTAAAAGCCCCAGGAGCAGTCACTTTGACGGCTACACAGAAAAAAATGTATTTCGATTATACAGAACAATATTCTGCTTTATTATTTTCATTTACCAGTCTGCAATGTGTTTAGCTGTACCTAGCAACCATCAACTCCTTGGTACTTAACAAAGAATGCACAGAGAAGAATCTACCAAGCAGAGAATACATTTTACAGTTAGCAGAGGAACTTCACAAGAAGCATTTGGAACAGTGGGAGACTGCCAAGCGTGTACCCACAGCTGAAGCTGGCAAACCCGCCGAGAGCCGCAAGAGACGCCAATGCCAGGTTGGCAAGTGCAATAAAAATAAAACTTCAGACAGCTGTTCAGAAAGGCGGCGTGGAGAAGCACATTATCTGTGTTGATTGTGAACAGCCTTAGACTCAAGGTAAAGGAATACCCTTTTGTCAAAAAAAAGTCTTTTTTTTGTAATTTCTTGTGCTGTGTGCTTCTGTAAAATGTTTTCTTCTAAGTTTATTTATGTACATTGTTCAGTTGCTTTTGAACATCTGATAATAAACTGATTTGCTGTTGAAAAGTTAAAAATGTATTGCTGACGTTTCAGTTTTATAAATAGGTATGTCTGTTCAGATGTTTATTTACATTTTCTTGTTTTGATTTGTAAAATAAATGTTCATTATATATATATAATTGTGGAAAGACCGCTGCCACTCTCGGGTTCGTTGCCCCTTTAAAAATCGACCCAGGACACAGACTTGGATTTTTCAGCGCGGTTGCGGTATTTTTAATAACAAGACAAACAAAACACAAACAAAACAAAACACAAAAATAAACACCTAGCTCTTTACGAGCACTAACACTAACACACAGGAACCTAACTAGCACAGGACAGCTAGGCCGTTCACCTGTCACACAAAAAACAACTATACTCAAACCACACAGGTTCACACTGCACGTTATTTCCTCTTGACTGCTCGGACACAGCACACCTCTTCTGCCTCCTTCTCCTCCGCAGCCCCGAGCAAACTGACTGCCTGTCTTTTATACCCTGCACCTGGTTCTAATTTCCAATTACCGCCCAGGTGCAGGGGATAATTAAACAATAAAACAATTAACCAAACTGAATTACACAATAAGCAAAACAATTAACTAAAACAAATGTGCATTTGCACATGTTTTCCACACAGGGAGGTTTTAACCCCCTCCCTGCTGTGTTACTATATATATATATATATAGATGCCTGCCTCGTTATGAGTATATCTCTGGGTGTTCTAGTGCTATGGTTTCTCTCCTGTGTGAATTCGCTGGTGTCTTTGAAGGCTTTGTATAAAACTGAAACTCTTCCCACAGTCAGAGCAGTGATACGGTTTCTCTCCCGTGTGAGTTCGCTGGTGTAAAACAAGGCTGCCTGACCGATTGAAACTCTTCCCACAGTCAGAGCAGCGATACGGTTTCTCTCCTGTGTGAATTCGCTGGTGTTTTTTCATGTCTCCTGACTGACTGAAACTCTTCCCACAGTCAGAGCAGCGATACGGTTTCTCTCCTGTGTGAATTCGCTGGTGTTTTTTCATGTCTCCTAAGTGAATGAAACTCTTCCCACAGTTGGAGCAGCGATATGGTTTCTCTCCTGTGTGAATTTGCTGGTGTTTTTTCATGCCTCCTGAGTGACTGAACCTCTTCCCACAGTAAGGGCAGAGATATGGTTTCTCTCCTGTGTGAGTTCGCTGGTGTGAAACAAGGCTGCCTGACCAATTGAAACTCTTCCCACAGTCAGAGCAGCGATACGGTTTCTCTCTTGTGTGAATTTGCTGGTGTTTTTTCATGTCTCCTGACTGACTGAAACTCTTCCCACAGTCAGAGCAGCAATACGGTTTCTCTCCTGTGTGAATTCGCTGGTGTTTTTTCATGTCTCCTAAGTGAATGAAACTCTTCCCACAGTTGGAGCAGCAATACGGTTTCTCTCCTGTGTGAATTTGCTGGTGTTTTTTCATGTCTCCTGAGTTACTGAACCTCTTCCCACAGTGAGAGCAGAGATATGGTTTCTCTCCCGTGTGAGTTCGCTGGTGTGAAACAAGGCTGTTTGACCAATTGAAACTCTTCCCACAGTCAGAGCAGCGATACGGTTTCTCTATTGTG
This sequence comes from Acipenser ruthenus, assembly GCF_902713425.1. NCBI lineage: Eukaryota > Metazoa > Chordata > Actinopteri > Acipenseriformes > Acipenseridae > Acipenser > Acipenser ruthenus. The sequence continues at coordinate 10,827,490 of NC_081229.1, forward strand.
TGAATTTGCTGGTGTTTTTTCAGATATCCTGAGTTATTGAAACTCTTCCCACAGTCAGAGCAGTGATACGGTTTCTCTCCTGTGTGAATTCGCTGGTGTTTTTTCATGTCTCCTGAGTTACTGAACCTCTTCCCACAGTCAGAGCAGAGATATGGTTTCTCTCCCGTGTGAGTTCGCTGGTGTAAAACAAGGCTGTCTGACCGACTGAAACTCATCCCACAGTCAGAGCAGAAATACGGTTTCTCTCCTGTGTGAATTTGCTGGTGTTTTTTCAGATATTCCGAGTTACTGAAAGTCTTCCCACAGGCAGAGCAGCGATACCGTTTCTTTCCTGTGTGAGTTCGCTGATGTGCTTTAAAATTCCCAAACTGGGTGAAACCTTTCCCACAGTCAGGATCTTCTCCACTGCCCGCCCTCGCTTTAGCTGCTGTACTGGAACCTGGAAAATATGAAAAGGAAAGAAAGAAAGTAAGAGGGACTGCTTGTAGGCTTGGGGCATGTGGCTGGGTGGTGGAGTGGATTAAAGCATGTGAATTTCATCTGTGGGGCTTGCACTGGGTTACACCAGCTTAAAAACACAAAGTTAAACGTAAAGCAGTCAGTAAAGACTGATGCAGGTGAAACGGAGCACTGGGATCAAAATCTGCCTTCAAAGTTCTCCTGCAAGGTTTCAGGTCTATTTCATCTAACACACAATACTTTAAATCTTTCTCAATAACGTTACATTACACATTTACAAAAATATCCATATATTGTTAGACTGAACATTTATGATGATATACAGTGCCTGTGGTAAGTATTCACCCCCTTGGACATTTCCACAGTTTGTTGTGTTACAACCTGAAATCTTGATACATTTAAATGGGATATTTTTTCCCTTTGATTTACACTCAACACTTTGAAGAGGTAAGAGTATTTTTATTGTGAAACAATAGTTAATGAAAAATAAAAAAACTGAAATTACAGCTCGGAGCCTTTTGGGGTAAGTCTCTACCAGGTTTGCACATCTGGATCGTGAAATATTCACCCATTCTTCTTGGCAAAATTGTTCAAGCTCTGTCAAGTTTGATGGGGATCGTTGGTGGACAGCAGTCTTCAAGTCTTGCCACAGATTTTCAATCGGATTCAAGTCCGGGCTTTGACTGGGCCACTCTAGGACATTCACGTTCTTGTTTTTAAGCCACTCCAGTGTCGCTTTGGCTGTGTGCTTGGGGTCATTGTCCTGCTGAAAGGTGAATCTCCATCCCAGTCTTAGGTCTTTTGCAGACTGAAGCAGTTTTCCCTCAAGGATTTGCCTGTATTTAGCTCCATCCATTTTGCCCTCTACCCTGACAAGCTTCCCAGTCCCTGCCGATGAAAAGCATCCCAATAGCAAGATGCTGCCACCACCATACTTCACAGGAGGGACGGTGTTACCTGGTGATGTGCTGTGTTGGGTTTGCGCCAGACATAACGCTTTGCATTTTGGCCAAATAGTTCAAATTTTGTTTCATCGGACCACAGAATCTTTTGCCACATCTTTTCAGAGTCTCCCACATGCCCTTTTGCAAATTCCAAGCAGGATTTTACATGGGCTTTTTCCTTCTTGCCACTCTACCATACAGGCCAGATTTGTGGAGTAGCTGAGCTATTGTTGACATATGGATAGTTTCTTCCATCTCAGCCGTGGAACGCTGTAGGTCTTTCAGAGTTGTCATTGGCCTCTTGCTGGCTTCTCTGACCAATGCCCTTCTTACCCGGCTGCTCAGTTAGGGAGGACAGCCTGCTTTAAGCAGATTCTAGGTGGTGCTGTATACCTTCCACTTCTTAATGATCGACTATACAGTGCTCCAATGGATATTCAATGCCTTTGAAATCTTTTTATACCCCTCCCCTGATCTGTGCCTTTCCACAACTTTATCCCGAAGTTGTTTTGAAAGCTCCTTGGTCTTCATGGTAGTATCTTTGCTTTGAATGCACTACCCAACAGTGGGGCCTTACAGAGACAGGTGTATTTAATCTGAAATCATGTGAACCACCTTTATTGCACACAGATGGACGCCATTTACACTTATTGTGTGAATTCTGTAGGAAATTGGTTGCACCTGAGCTTATTTAGGAGTGTCATAGCAAAGGGGATGAATACTTATCTAATGAAGACTTTTCAGGTTTTTATTTTTAATTGAATTGTTTTTTCACCCCCCCCCCCCCCCCCCATTTTTTCACACATTGAAAGTGTTGAGTAGGTTGTGTAAATCAAAGGAAAAAAAAATCCCATTTAAATACATCAAGATTTCAGGTTGTAACACAACAAACTGTGAAAACGTCCAAGGGGGGTGAGTACTTACTATAGGCACTGTATACAGTACTTTAGTGTGTGTGTGTCCCCTGTCCCCGTCCTTCCCCCCCCCAATCCCCAATCCCCAATCCCCCAGAACAATGGCAACTGTGACGGTTTAATCTGTCTGGGGAGATTAACACTGACAATTATCAGTAAACTTCCTTTTTAAAGTGTGTATTTTTAATATTTAGTTACATATTGTGTAACTGTGTATACAATGGAGTAAAATGAAGGACATGGATATTAAATTCTGATTTAATTAAAGTAATGTATGTTTACCTATAACTGGAGGTCAGAGGTCAGGGGGGTCAATAAAAGAAGAGATGTCCGTTTTAAACAGGAAGGCGTGGACCATGTGGTCATGTAGGATACTCTGCTATAACTGATACCGGATTCGTTACTTGAAAGTATTTTTAAATAACCTCTGCATTATTTATTATTTGCGATACTGGTTACACATTTTGGATGTGTTTTGACACAGCATGACGTACGTTATTCTATCGGGATTTGTGACGGCTGTGTGGTCCAGTGGTTAAAGAAAAGGGCTTGTAACCTGGAGGTCCCCGGTTCAAATCCCACCTCAGCCACTGACTCATTGTGCGACCCTGAGCAAGTCACTTGTGCTCCGTCTTTCGGGTGAGACGTAGTTGTAAGTGACTCTGCAGCGGATGCATAGTTCACACACCCTAGTCTCTGTAAGTCACCTTGGATAAAGGGGTCTGCTAAATAAACAAATAATAATAATTTATTTACAATATATTTCTGCACTTCAAGTACTTTACCTGTTTTTAAAACTACCCTTGCTATTTATGTAGAATTGGACTCTGCATCTTATTTTTAAGTAAAACTCTTGAAATGGAACACTGCTTGTGACTGAATTACTACTGCTCTGCACACAACACTGCCATAGGAAGTGACTTGAACCCTGAGTTTTCAAATATAGTGATAGTCAGCGGGACAACGCTGCTCGGCTCTGCGATGGCAACATTATATCTGTACCTGAAGTTCACCAGTTGCGAGTCCAATCTTGAACTGGTCAGAGTGGTACAGGAAAAACAAATAGCTAGTGCTCCCTCCCTCCCTCTCAACCACACTGTGGATATCACGCAATCTAGAATGACAATGTCACAGCTACTGGGAGTCACTCACCTGCTAGACTGGATTCTGAATGTGATCGCCCGTCTTCCTTTCCACCTCCTTGCATGCTGTTGGGAGAGCCTTCCTCTCCAGCGCCTTGCTCTCTCACGCAGATTCTCTCCAGCACCACGCTACACTCCCGCAGGCGTACACGCTCCAGCTCAGGGATGTTTGGGTTGAAGTCCTCGGATTCTTCCTTCACTGGTTCCATGTGGTCAAACTCTACTTCAGGGGGCTCCTGTTTAATACGGACAGTTTCCAGCCCCTTTTCTTGTTTAACAGAAAGGGGTTCTTCTGTCTGGGAGATCTTCAGTTCTTTGTGCTCAGCTTTAATGTCAGAGACCTCCATCAGACAGCAGTCACATTGCCTCTCAAAGCACTCCTGTTTAATGGGGAGGGAAGCCAGCCCAGAGGACTCCTCTGTACAGGGGAGGAGTTCACGTTCAGGGAAGTCCTCTTTAATCTGGACAGACTCCATCTTCACACTGTCTGTGGCAGCACACAGGGTTCTGTTTAGTAGCTGCTGGGGTGAAAAAGGATTTCTTTATTTAAAAACAGTGCTACTAGGGCAGTGGTTACCATCCTGTAGACTGTGAGTTAAACTCCAGGTGGTCCACAAACAATTGCCAAAATTCGATCACGCAGTTCATGCAAAAACCCATTTCTACACAATCACACGTTGTATTACTGAGCAACACAACAGACAGCTTTAACCACGTGATATATAATTCTAAGATATGCATGGGGTCTGCATGTTCCCCTTTATCTGTTTCCTTTTATTACAGGTGTGTTTTTATATATATATATAATTTATAATTACAGCTCCATTTGATGCAACACCACACATCACCTTGTGTGAAACACACATTAACTGAATAACTTACACATGATGAAGCACACTTGTCTTGTCAAAATTACAGACTTCTTTTCTTTTGCATTATATTTTTTTTTACATCTAGCATTCACGTAAACGCACCTCTTTCTAATCTGTGCTCATTCTGCTGCTTGTGTTCACTGTTAGGCTGTCCCAGCCTTTTCATGTCAGGAGGTTTTTGTCAAACAAAACACTTAAACCTCCAAAATGGAGACGTCATTTTTCTACAAACGATGTTCAGACTTTACTGGTAATAATTAAGGCAATACAAATAATAATAATAATAATAATAATAATAATAATGATTAAACAATATCATAGTGTAACGATCGTGTTTGTAAAGACGCTATTCATACAGGTTTAGCAAATACGTATAAATGAGAAGAAACGTGTTTAACGTAAAATATATTAATCTTTAATTGTAATTTGTATAAAATGATTCCAGGTGCAAATATTCATTGAACAATGAATCCTGTTAGCAGTAGGCGCGGCTGGAGATTATTTAATGTCGTGTCTTTCCTTAGAAGGGAGAGAGGATTATTCTCTCACTCAGTGTATTTACAACCTGCTAGTCGGTGAGCCTCAGTTGTCGTTTGAATAATGTGTGTGTGGAATCCAGAGCCAAAATAAACATTTCTACGTGAGATCGCCACCACAGTGACTATGAGCTGCATTGTAAAGAGCTCTGTGTTCCTGTGATTGAGGGCGGGGGTAAGCTCGCGTCTATCACCCGTTACAGCCTCAGATACGTTGTCAATAATATTAAACATAAAAACAGCGTTACCTCGTTTTCTTTTATTCGTTTAGCCGGCGCTTTCAGTTTAATTGAATCGGTCTTGTTGATACCCGGCCATGCCGTGTCCATTTATCAAACAAAGGACCTGACAGACCCGCGCGTCACAAACAACTAACCTGTAATTAATAATAATAATAATAATAATAATAATAATAATAATAATAATAATAATAATAATGTCACTTACCTTGTTTTAGTACACGTCTGGTATGTAATATCGTTTAATTAAACTAAAGGAAAATAAACTGTGCGCGTCTCAGTGTTTATCTCGCGCTGTTTGAGACGCAGCGGCTCAGTGTTCGCAGAGGGGTTCTGTGCGCGTGCTCCTAAGCCGTGAGCAGGTGCTCTGTCGCGCGCTCCACACAGACAGCGCGTCCATTCCCGGGGGGGGGGGGGGGGGGGGGGGTGTATACAAAACTACTCTTCACATGTACATAATCACACTGTTCAAAACTAACACAACAAGAAAGAGTTCACATCCTTATTTATTTAACAGCTGGAACACGTACAGCACTGTATCAATACAGCTGTGATTTCCATTGATAAATCATTACTAATACCAGGACAAACCTATTCAGGCAGTCTGTTCATTATTTGCAATATCCATGTCTTCACTCTCAGCCTCCCCCGCTTTACTGTTCTCATACATGTCGCTGTTCGTGGCTTGAATCATCTCATATGATGTCTGAAAGGTTGAATACGAAGACACTTGCCAGACACCACGGCATGCTTGCCAATAGCGCTGTTTTGCTGATGTAACGCCTCAAGCTTTCTTTCCAACCACAAGGATACAAGTTTGTTTTGTAGTAATTGAAAACTATTGCTGCACCCAATCTTAGAATCGGGACATTGTGCAAAATACAAGAACCATTTTGCAATTTGTTTTCAAATATGGTCATGGTCAAATTGTAAAATGGTTATTGTATTTTGCTTAATGTCAGAATTATAAGATTGAGTGTAACACTGTGTTAGTATTATTTTATTATAAATGAATTACATTTCCAGAGAACTTAAAGTACACCACATACCACTAGATATGCCAAAGAATACTTATGCTCTTAGATTGCTAGTAGTGCTGATGTATTTGAAATTATTATTACAACAGTAAACTGTTAGCATTAATATCATATCATTTAACTAACAACATAATTGTACCTGTATTTCAAGTACATAGCATTTATGCTTGAAGTGCAGATACTAGCCCGTACTGTATCTTAATCCTTTACATGGATTACAGTAAAACAGTTTAGAAATCACATTACTATATAGTTGAAATACAGGTGCAATTATATTGGCTATTATATACAAATACATGTTCATATAATTACTATCAAAAGTAACTAGTGCCCACATGAGCCCCACAGTGGCCCAACACGGGCCACAATAACAGAAGCCCACACTGTGCCAGTGAAATGGGGCCACAATGGCCCCAATGTGCAAATCTACATGGGCCCCACAATGGCTGCCAGTTATGGGACAATATCTTTACCCGTGGGCATGTTTGCTGGGCAATACAACCTATGGAGGCATTCACACTGGACGCCTAAAACCGACGGTGTCAAAAATAGACCCTGTCCTCTTTTTCTGTGCGTGTCAGGCGTAAATTTGTCTCTAACCAATCACACTCCAGCTCTCACCCGCTCGTCGGCATGACAACAAACATCAACAGATAGCCCCTACTGTATTTCATGAACACAGAGATCGGCCTAATGAAAATGAGTGATTTAAAACAGTAGATCTTGCTGGAATGAAAAGTGTCCTTAAAGATAATGGAAACAAATAGAGCTACAGTACAGAAAACAAGAAAACCTGAGGATTTTTAACACAAAAGGAGACCCAACCTGTTAAATGAATACATGTATACATATAATGCATGTAGTCTTCATGTTTATGTATATTTTACATTATTTAATTTTAGGACAGACAGTAAACACATAAATGTCCAGACATCAAAACGCTTTCTACTGTAGTTATTTGTGGAGAACGTCTCATGAGTATAGAGCCCTGTGTTTCAAACACAAACTGGATCTTCAGACTGAATAGTTATATACATTTTAGTTTTTTAAGATTAAGAACTTCAACCGTAGCCTACATATTAAAAATATGCAACCCATGAATGGTTCTGTTCTGGTGAAAGCGCTTTAGCGAACCACAAGTACTATATATACTGTTGCTGATTTTACTTATTCCGCACGTCTTGTGACTCGGATGTAGTTCAAACCCGATGGAAGAGCTTGTGGAAGAGATGGAAGATGGAAGAGTTTTCCCGATAAAAAGGAGCAAAAAACAAAGAGTGGGCAGGCAGTAAGAAATATAAAACCATGGAAATACAGGCTGCAGTTTGTGGAGCAGCATTTGGAAATGAAAAGGTAGAGAAATGTAGAGAGTCAACAGTAGGGTAATTATTATATATAATAGTGAGTGTGGCGTCTACTTCAACAGGACTCACTATATCCTTGAGGCTGTTTACAAAATATCTATTTCCAACTAAATATTAGCGTTTTCAAACGTGAACTGAATTAACATTGTTGATGTTGATCAGCAGTAGTCATGAACCGTTTGCATTTCAAACCCCCTGGGTTCTGACTCCCAGCGTCGTTGTTATTGTGGTCCTAAAATATGTGGTTTTCACGCAGTTATTTCACCCATTTATTTATTTATTTTAAAGTTATGAACAAGACACATTTTATAAAGCTGTAAGGAGAGGCTCACCACAGCTAGTCTGTATTCACATGTTTTCTGTTTATTCATTTTCACATCTACTGGTACTGGAGTCCTTAGTGCAGGCTGACATGACCAGCTCCATTGAGAAATGCGTTTAACCCAGTAATAGTGTAGCTATTGGATTTGGGAATAAGACATTTAACATCTTTAAATCAGACCAACAATTATGAGAAACACCAGTGACTTGCCGAGACAAAATTATTATTATTATTATTTATTTCTTAGCAGACACCCTTATCCAGGGTGACTTACAGTCGTAAACAAAAATGTATTTCAAGAATCACAGTACAAGTAATAATACAATTAAGAGCAAGATAATGGACTGGGGTAGCAGAGTCATCACAACCTGTCTCATTAGAACTCACATTACACACATTTCCTCATAACACAGCTTTTTAACAAGGTCCTGGGCGGATCGTAATACATCTCACACAATACTCATAGAACTTATAAAAACACAAACTCAGTCATATTAGCACACCTCGTGTCAGTTCCTTGAAATGTAAGCAAACACATCATTTTGTATAAAGTAGTTCACTTGATAATATACTGACCTGTTTCTAGATAGATCTTCTGACTGATATCTGGAGGAATTTTATGCAGAAACGGCACAGAGAGACTTGCCAGCAGCAGAGAGCCGCAACAGATGCCAATGCCAGGTTGGCAAGTGCAATATTATTATTATTATTATTATTATTTATTTCTTAGCAGACGCCCTTATCCAGGGCGACTTACAATCGCCTGTGTGACTTACAATCGCAATAAAAATAAAACTTAGGACAGCTGTTCAGAAAGGCGGCGTGGAGAAGCACATTATCTGTGTTGATTGTGAACAGCCTTAGACTCAAGGTAAAGTAATACCCTTTTGTCGAAAAAAGAAAAAAAAAATACTTTTTTTATAACTTCATGTACTTTGCACTTCAGTAAAATGTTTTCTTCTAAGTTTATTTATCTGAGTTTATTTATATATTATATATATATATATATATATATATATATATATATATATATATATATATATATATATATATATATATATATATATATGCATGCATGCATGCTTCGGATGTTTGTGACTAAATACATCCGACTGTCTCTTTTCGTAAAACTATTTACAGTGTTTTGAATACAGCAGTCAGAAAGACTGCTGCAGGGCTTCTAGGTATTATATCTCTGGGTTTTCTAGTGTTAAGGTATCTCTTCTGTGTGAATTCGCTGGTGTTTTTGAAGGCTTTGTTTAAAACTGAAACTCTTCCCACAGTCAGAGCAGCTGTATGGTTTCTCTCCTGTGTGAGTTCGCTGGTGTAAAACAAGACTGCCTGACTGACTGAAACTCTTCCCACAGTCAGAGCAGCGATACGGTTTCTCTCCTGTGTGAATTCGCTGGTGTTTTTTCATGTTTGCTGAGTGACTGAAACTCTTCCCACAGTCAGAGCAGCTATATGGTTTCTCTCCTGTGTGAATTCGCTGGTGTTTTTTCATGTCTCCTAAGTGACTGAAACTCTTCCCACAGTCAGAGCAGAGATATGGTTTTTCTCCTGTGTGAGTACGCTGGTGTGAAACAAGCTGGACTGACTGACTGAAACTCTTCCCACAGTCAGAGCACTGATACGGTTTCTCTCCTGTGTGAATTAGCTGGTGTGAAACAAGGTGCATTGACTGACTGAAACTCTTCCCACAGTCAGAGCAGCGATACGGTTTCTCTCCTGTGTGAACACGCTGGTGTGAAACAAGGTGAATTGACTGACTGAAACTCTTCCCACAGACAGAGCAGCAATACGGTTTCTCTCCTGTGTGAATTCGCTTGTGTGAAACAAGGTGAATTGACTGATTGAAACTCTTCCCACAGACAGAGCAGCAATATGGTTTCTCTCCTGTGTGAATTCGCTGGTGTTTTTTTAGGTTGTTTGACAGACTGAAACTCTTCCCACAGTCAGAGCAGCGATACGGTTTCTTTCCTGTGTGAACACGCTGGTGTGAAACAAGGCCGTCTGACCGACTAAAACAGATCCCACAGTCAGAGCAGCAATACGGTTTCTGTCCTGTGTGAATTTGCTGGTGTTTTTTCAGATATCCCGAGTTATTGAAACTCTTCCCACAGTCAGAGCAGCGATATGGTTTCTCCACTGTGTGAATTCGCTGGTGTTTCTTCACAATGTTTGACAGACTTAAACTCTTCCCACAGGCAGAGCAGCAATACGGTTTCTCTCCTGTGGGAGTTTGTTGGTTAATTTTAAGATTCCCTAACTGAGTGAAACCTTTCCCACAGTCAGGGTCTTCTCCACCGCCCGCCCTCACTTTAGCTGCTGGACTGGAACCTGGAAAATATGAACAGGAAAGAAAGTAAGAGGGACTGCTTGTAGGCTTCGGGCATGTGGCTGGGTGGTGGAGTGGATAAAAGCATGTGAATTTCAGCTGTGGGGCTTGCACTGGGTTACACCAGCTTAAAAACACAAAGTTAAACTTAAAGCAGTCAGTAAAGACTGATGCTGGTGAAAATGAGCCCTGGGATCAAAATCTGCCTTCAAAAGTTCTCCTGCAAGATTTCAGGTCTATTTCCTCTAACACACAATACTTTAAATATTTCTCAATAACATTACATTACACATTTACAATAATATCCATATATTGTTAGACTGAACATTTATAATGATATACAGTGCCTGTAGTAAGTATTCACCCCCCTTGGACGTTTTCACAGTTTGGTGTGTTACAACCTGAAATCTTGATACATTTAAATGGGATTTTTTTTCCTTTGATTTACACTCAACACTTTGAAGAGGTAAGAGTATTTTTATTGTGAAACAATAGTTAATGAAAAATAAAAAAAACTGAAATGTCAAGTCAGTACTTGGTAGAGCCACCTTTGGCAGCAATCATGGCTCGGAGTCTTTTGGGGTAAGTCTCTACCAGGTTTGCACATCTGGATCGTGAAATATTCACCCATTCTTCTTGGCAAAATTGTTCAAGCTCTGTCAAGTTGGATGGGGATCGTTGGTGGACAGCAGTCTTCAAGTCTTGCCATAGATTCTCAATCGGATTCAAGTCCGGGCTTTGACTGGGCCACTCTAGGACATTCACGTTCTTGTTTTTAAGCCACTCCAGTGTCGCTTTGGCTGTGTGCTTGGGGTCATTGTCCTGCTGAAAGTGAATCTCCATCCCAGTCTTAGGTCTTTTGCAGACTGAAGCAGTTTTCCCTCAAGGATTTGCCTGTATTTAGCTCCATCCATTTTGCCCTCTACCCTGACAAGCTTCCCAGTCCCTGCCGATGAAAAGCATCCCAATAGCAAGATGCTGCCACCACCATACTTCACAGGAGGGACGGTGTTACCTGGTGATGTGCTGTGTTGGGTTTGCGCCAGACATAACGCTTTGCATTTTGGCCAAATACTTCAAATTTTGTTTCATCGGACCACAGAATCTTTTGCCACATCTTTTCAGAGTCTCCCACATGCCCTTTTGCAAATTCCAAGCAGGATTTTACATGGGCTTTTTCCTTCTTGCCACTCTTCCATACAGGCCAGATTTGTGGAGTAGCTGAGCTATTGTTGAGACATGGACAGTTTCTTCCATCTCAGCCATGGAACGCTGTAGGTCTTTCAGAGTTGTCATTGGCCTCTTGCTGGCTTCTCTGACCAATGCCCTTCTTACCCGGCTGCTCAGTTTGGGAGGACAGCCTGCTCTAAGCAGATTCTGGGTGGTGCTGTATACCTTCCACTTCTTAATGATCGACTTGACTGCTCCAATGGATATTCAATGCCTTTGAAATCTTTTTATACCCCTCCCCTGATCTGTGCCTTTCCACAACTTTATCCCGGAGTTGTTTTGAAAGCTCCTTGGTCTTCATGGTAGTATCTTTGCTTTGAATGCACTACCCAACTGTGGGGCCTTACAGAGACAGGTGTATTTAATCTGAAATCATGTGAACCACTTTTATTGCACACAGATGGACGCCATTTAACTTATTGTGTGAATTCTGAAGGCAATTGGTTGCACCTGAGCTTATTTAGGAGTGTCATAGCAAAGGGGGTGAATACTTATCTAATGAAGACTTTTCAGGTTTTTATTTTCAATTGAATTGTTTTTTCACCCCCCCCCCCATTTTTTCACACATTGAAAGTGTTGAGTAGGTTGTGTAAATCAAAGGAAAAAAATCCCATTTAAATGCATCTAGATTTCAGGTTGTAACACAACAAACTGTGAAAACATCCAAGGGGGGTGAGTACTTACTATAGGCACTGTATACAGTACTTTAGTGTCTAGCTAGTAATGTAACCTACATGCTCCCTCCCTCCCTCTCAAGCACACTGTGGATATCACGCAATCTAGAATGACAATGTCACAGCTACTGGGAGTCACTCACCTGCTAGACTGGATTCTGAATGTGAGCGCCTGTCTTCCTTTCCACCTCCTTGCGTGCTGTTGGGAGAGCCTTCCTCTCCAGCGCCTTGCTCTCTCACGCAGATTCTCTCCAGCACCACGCTACACTCCCGCAGGCGTACAGGCTCCAGCTCAGGGATGTTTGGTTTGAAGTCCTCGGATTCTTCCTTCCCTGGTTCCATGTGGTCAAAATCTACTTCAGGGGGCTCCTGTTTAATATGGACAGTTTCCAGCCCCTTTTCTTGTTTAACAGAAAGGAGTTCTTCTGTCGGGGAGATCTTCAGTTCGTTGTGCTCAGCTTTAATCTCAGAGACCTCCATCAGACAGCAGTCACATTGCCTCTCAAAGCACTCCTGTTTAATGGGGAGGGAAGCCAGCCCAGAGGACTCCTCTGTACAGTGGAGGAGTTCATGTTCAGGGAAGTCCTCTTTAATCTGGACAGACTCCATCTTCACACTGTCTATGGCAGCACACAGGGTTCTGTTTAGTAGCTGCTGGGGTGAAAAAGCATTTCTTTATTTAAAAACAGTGCTACTAAGGCAGTGGTTACCATCCTGTAGACTGTGAGTTAAACTCCAGGTGGTCCACAAACAATTCCCAAAATTCGATCACGCAGTTCATGCAAAAACCCATTTCTACACAATCACACGTTGTATTACTAAGCAACACAACAGACAGCTTTAACCACGTGATATATAATTCTAAGATATGTACGGGGTCTGCATGTTCCCCTTTATCTGTTTCCTTTTATTACGGGTGTGTTTATAAATCAATATATATTACAGCTCCCTTTAATGCAACACCACACATTGCTTTCAAAGTAGCCATTAACTGAAACAGCTTTCTAAGGTGAAACACACATTAACTGAATAACTTACACATTATGAAGCACACTTGTCTTGTCAAAATTACAGACTTCTTTTCTTTTGCATTATTTTTTTTTACATCTAGCATTCATGTAAACGCACCTCTTTCTAATCTGTGCTCATTCTGCTGCTTGTGTTCACTGTTAGGCTGTCCCAGCCTTTTCATTATTTGTCAGGAGGTTTTTGTCAAACAAAACACTTAAACCTGCAAAATGGAGACACCATTTGCCTACAAAGCATTCAGAATGTGACAAAAATAAACATTTTAAGCAAAAGAAACAGGAACTTTGTCATCAGCAACTTTCTATAAGCAAAATGACAACATTCCTCGCTGACCTGGTAGTGAAGATTCAAGGAATCTCACTAATTTAGCTGCGTTACAGAAATGCTTTTCTTTCTACATGTACTTGGACATATACACATAAACATTACTTTCAAAATGCTGTTGAGAAAAAATGCGTGCAAACCTGCCCTGTGGTATATCGGCAATTTTCTCTGCTCCCAGGGTGCGATTTGTCAAATTTCCAGTAGGGGGTGGGGGGGCATAAATTAGACAAAGAACAAAACCTCATGGCAAGCCTGGATACATCTGCAGTACACAATTTAAACAGTTAAGAGAATCACTAAGGTACTTATTTATTATACCGAATCAACCGCTCAGAATATCTTTAGGAATCACACATTTGCTAATCTGCCATCATTCAGGATAAATGCAGTTGTTTTTTATGGATACAGTCATACTTGCCAACAGTTAGTGCTCTGGACTCTTGACTGGAGGGTCATGGGTTCAATCCCCAGTGGGGGACACTGCTGTTGTACCCTTGAGCAAGGTACTTTACCTACATTGCTCTAGTAAAAAAAACCTCAACTGTATAAATGGGTAATTGTATGTAAAATAATGTGATATCTTGTAACAATTGTAAGTCGCCCTGGATAAGGGCTAAGAAATACATAATAATAATAATAATAATAATAATAATAATAATAATAATAATAATAATAATAATAATAATAATAATAATTTGCCTTGCTACCGTGTACACACCGGTACTGTTGGATGACAATGACGGGTGAGTGGAATCCGAGCCTGATCCACTTTATACAGCCAAACTGTATGATCCGGCTCCAGTGAAACTAAACTCCATTCCTTTTCTTTCTTATTTTTTTTAAATCATGTTAATACAATGTGCTACTGATCTTAAGCTCTGAAGTGTTAAGACCGAGGTTTTTATGAAGTCAGTTTGCGTAAAAATCTTTTTAAATAGGTTTAAAATGTCCCGAAGAAATCACTGTTAATTCAAAATCTTTTATTGCAGGAGATAAATGTATCCCTCCCCACCCCCCTGGGATGACAACTGAAAATGCAGAGTCAGGGACCCCCCCCGGGCGGGGGTAAGCTCGCGTCTATCACCCGTTACAGCCTCAGATACGTTGTCAATAATATTAAACATAAAAACAGCGTTACCTCGTTTTTTTTATTCGTTTAGCCGGCGTTTTCAGTTTAATTGAATCGGTCTTGTTGATACCCGGCCATGCCGTGTCCATTTATCAAACAAAGGACCTGACAAACCCGCGCGTCACAAACAACTAACCTGTAATTAATAATAATAATAATAATAATAATAATAATAATAATAATAATAATAATAATAATGTCACTTACCTTGTTTTAGTACACGTCTGGTATGCAATATCGTTTAATTAAACTAAAGGAAAATAAACTGTGCGCGTCTCAGTGTTTATCTCGCGCTGTTTGAGACGCAGCGGCTCAGTGTTCGCAGAGGGGTTCTGTGCGCGTGCTCCTAAGCCGTGAGCAGGTGCTCTGTCGCGCGCTCCACACAGACAGCGCGTCCATTCCCGGGGGGGTGGGGGTGGGGGGGTGTGTATGCAATGCCTATAGAAAATCTACCCCCCCCCTTCTTTCAAAATGTTCACCTTATGTTGCCTTACGGCGTGGAATTAAAATGCATTAAAATATATATTTTTCATTTATCTACACATCCTACCCCACAACTTCCAAGTGAAAAAAATATTCTAGAAATTTGTAGAAAATTAATAAAAAATAAATATTGAAATAGCTTGGTTGGATAAGTGTCCACCCCCTTTATAATAGCAATCCTAAAAGACAACCATGAGCACCAAGGCGCTTTCAAAAGAACTCCGGGACAAAGTTGTTGAAAGGCACAGATCAGGGGATGGGTATAAAAAAATATCAAAGGCCTTGAATATCCCTTAGAGCACGGTCAAGACGATTATTAAGAAGTGGAAGGTGTATGGCATCTCCAAGACCCTGCCTAGATCAGGCCGTCCCTCCAAACTGGATGACCGAGCAAGCAGGAGACTGATCAGAGAGGCTACCAAGAGGTCAATGGCAACTTTGCAAGAGCTACAGGCTTTTATGGCCAAGACTGATCAAAGTGTGCATGTGACAACAATATCCCAAGCACTCCACAAATCTGGCCTGTATGGTAGGGTGGCAACAAGGAAGCCATTACTCAAGAAAGCCCACCCCTAATCCCATTTGAAGTATGCAAAAAAACACTCAGGAGATTCTGTAGCCGACACTTAAATTGAATTTTTCTGGCCTAAATGCAAAGCGTTATGTCTGGCGCAATCCCAACACAGCACATCACCAGGTAACACCGTCCCTCCTGTGAAGCATGGTGGTGGCAGCATCATGTTATGGGGATAATTCTCATCGGCAGGGACTGGGGCACTTGTCAGGATAGAAAGGAAAATTAATGGAGCAAAATACAGAGAAGTCCTTGAGGAAAACCTGCTGCCCTCTGCAAGAAAGCGGAAACTGGGATGAAAATTTACTTTTCAGCATGACAACGACCCAAAGCACACAGCCAAAGCTACAATGGAGTGGCTAAAGAACAAAAAAGTAAATGTCCTTGAGTGGCCCAGTCAGAGCCCCGACCTAAATCCAATCGAAAGTTTGTGGCATGACCTGAAGATTGCTGTCCATCAACGCTCCCCAAGGAACTTGACAGGGCTTGAACAGTTTTGTAAAGAATGGTCAAATATTGCCAAATCTAGGTGTGCAAAGTTGGTAGAGACCTATCCCAACAGACTCACAGCTGTAATTGCTGCCAAAGGTGCTTCCACCAAGTATTAACCCAGGGGGGTGGAGACTTATCCAATTATGATCTTTCAGTTATGTATTTTAAACAAAATGTGAAAAAAGTTTAAGGGGGTGTAGACTTTTTCTATAGGCACTGTGTGTGTGTGTGTGTGTATGTGTGTGTGTGTGTGTGTGTGTGTGTGTGTGTGTGTGTTCAATCAGGGTGGCTATTATCAGACTTGAGACTTGACCATTGTGACTTCAGTAGTATTAGTAGTATTTATTTCTTAGCAGACACCCTTATCCAGGGTTGCTTACAATTCTTACAAGTTATCACAGTACAAAGTATCACACTATAAAATATTACATTACAGAATATCATAATACAGATAAGAGCAGTTATGAAAGTAGAACAAGATCAACTGAAGTAAGAGCAAAATAATAAAGCATACAGTAAATTAAAAGAGCGAATTCGACTAAAAGCAGAACTTAGCTCTCGCTATTCCTTATCCAATGCTGCCATCGTGTGGCCATTTAGTAGAACTGTTGTTCAATGAAAACTAACTCACAGCTCCGTGACAAGCGGTGGCTGGTGCCCTCTGCTGTTTACAATGGGTAGTACAGGTAGTGATTTTCAGCAATGCCATTATTACTGTTATTAGTATTTATTCCTTAGCAGACATCCAGGGCGACTTACAGTCGTTACTAATTATCACAGTACAAATTATCACATTATAAAATATCACATTAAAGAATATCTTAATTCAAATAAGAGCAGGTATGAAAGTACAACAAGATCAATTCAAGTAAGAACAAAATAATAAAACACACAGTAAATTATAAGAGTGAATTCGATTAAGAGCAGTTAAACCTGATAGAAACTATTTGCTTATATGAGTCCAGTAAGAACACGTAGTAAGCATGATAAATGCATGAGAATGATTTCAAATAAGAGCAATTACAGAAAACTTTATTATTTATACACACAGCACTCTCCTGGTTATCCTGTAAATGGATATATATATATATATATATATATATATATATATATATATATATATATATATATATATATATATATATATATATATATATATATTGCTGTATTTTAAGAATGTAAAAACTAAAAAAAGACAACTGAGCTGTATTCGTATATACAAAACAAGGTGTTTTATTAGAACCAACAGTTCTATTAAATGGCCACAAGATGGCAGCATTGGATAAGGAATAGCGAGAGCTGCGTTCTGCCCGTCTCCATGAAGTCCAGGTTTACAGCACAGGAACCCCCGCAACCCAACATCTCCCCATATGAGTTTAATTATTTATTCTTAAAACCAATACTATTTTAATCCACAGCAGGGACTGATAAAACAGCCTTTGTACAGCAGTTGCCCTGCGGTGTGCAGGTCAGGGAGCTGTGTGGGTGCTGGAGTGTGCTGCAGACCGGATTTCCACTCGATCACACAAGGGAATATAAAGAATGCCGTGTTCAGAGCTAACTCTGCGATTTAGTGTGTGGATATATTAAAACCACTGAAGCTGAAGTAAAGAAAATGTACGTGATCTCTAAGTCGCTGTTTGACAAATAAAAATTCAAAAATCAAAGCGTGTGTGATGCTTATTTCCCTACAAGCCCTTGTCTTTAACCACTGGAGCACACAGACAGTGTGCAGAGCTGCTAGTCTGTGATGGTTGATTCTAGTGTGTGCAGAGCTGCTAGTCTGTGATGGTTGATTCTAGTGTGTGCAGAGCTGCTAGTCTGTGATGGTTGATTCTAGTGTGTGCAGAGCCGCTAGTCTGTGATGGTTGATTCTAGTGTGTGCAGAGCTGCTAGTCTGTGATGGTTGATTCTAGTGTGTGCAGAGCCGCTAGTCTGTGATGGTTGATTCTAGTGTGTGCAGAGCTGCTAGTCTGTGATGGTTGATTCTAGTGTGTGCAGAGCTGCTAGTCTGTGATGGTTGATTCTAGTGTGTGCAGAGCCGCTAGTCTGTGATGGTTGATTCTAGTGTGTGCAGAGCTGCTCGTCTGTGATGGTTGATTCTAGTGTGTGCAGAGCTGCTCGTCTGTGATGGTTGATTCTAGTGTGTGCAGAGCTGCTCGTCTGTGATGGTTGATTCTAGTGTGTGCAGAGCTGCTAGTCTGTGATGGTTGATTCTAGTGTGTGCAGAGCTGCTCGTCTGTGATGGTTGATTCTAGTGTGTGCAGAGCTGCTAGTCTGTGATGGTTGATTCTAGTGTGTGCAGAGCTGCTAGTCTGTGATGGTTGATTCTAGTGTGTGCAGAGCTGCTAGTCTGTGATGGTTGATTCTAGTGTGTGCAGAGCCGCTAGTCTGTGATGGTTGATTCTAGTGTGTGCAGAGCTGCTAGTCTGTGATGGTTGATTCTAGTGTGTGCAGAGCCGCTAGTCTGTGATGGTTGATTCTAGTGTGTGCAGAGCTGCTAGTCTGTGATGGTTGATTCTAGTGTGTGCAGAGCTGCTAGTCTGTGATGGTTGATTCTAGTGTGTGCAGAGCCGCTAGTCTGTGATGGTTGATTCTAGTGTGTGCAGAGCTGCTCGTCTGTGATGGTTGATTCTAGTGTGTGCAGAGCTGCTCGTCTGTGATGGTTGATTCTAGTGTGTGCAGAGCTGCTCGTCTGTGATGGTTGATTCTAGTGTGTGCAGAGCTGCTAGTCTGTGATGGTTGATTCTAGTGTGTGCAGAGCTGCTCGTCTGTGATGGTTGATTCTAGTGTGTGCAGAGCTGCTAGTCTGTGATGGTTGATTCTACTGTGTGCAGAGCTGCTAGTCTGTGATGGTTGATTCTAGTGTGTGCAGAGCTGCTCGTCTGTGATGGTTGATTCTACTGTGTGCAGAGCTGCTAGTCTGTGATGGTTGATTCTAGTGTGTGCAGAGCTGCTAGTCTGTGATGGTTGATTCTAGAGTGTGCAGAGCTGCTCGTCTGTGATGGTTGATTCTAGTGTGACCCCTGGTCCTTATTTATTTTATAGATCGAAAAAGTCCCTTGGGTCGACATTGTCAATACCTTTTAGGATTTTGAATGCTTGAATCAGATCACCGCGTAGTCTTCTTTGTTCAAGACTGAATAGATTCAATTCTTTTAGCCTGTCTGCATACGACATACTTTTTAAACCTGGGATAATTCTGGTTGCTCTTCTTTGCACTCTTTCTAGAGCAGCAATATCCTTTTTGTAACGAGGTGACCGGAACTGAACACAATATTCTAGATGAGGTCTTACTAATGCATTGTAGTTTTAACATTACTTCCCTTGATTTAAATACAACACTTTTCATAATATATCCGAGCATCTTGTTGGCCTTTTTTATGGGCTGGAGATTGAGTTCCAGCGCTCTGCCTCTCTGAGTCCTTCTCAGTGCTGGAGATTGAGTTCTAGCGCTCTGCCTCTCTGAGTCCTTCTCAGCGCTGGAGATTGAGTTCTAGCGCTTTGCCTCTCTGAGTCGTTCTCAGTGCTGGAGATTGAGTTCTAGCGCGTTGCCTCTCTGAGTCGTTCTCAGTGCTGGAGATTGAGTTCTAGCGCGTTGCCTCTCTGAGTCCTTCTCAGTGCTGGAGATTGAGTTCTAGCGCTCTGCCTCTCTGAGTCCTTCTCAGCGCTGGAGATTGAGTTCTAGCGCTTTGCCTCTCTGAGTCCTTCTCAGTGCTGGAGATTGAGTTCTAGCGCTCTGCCTCTCTGAGTCCTTCTCAGCGCTGGAGATTGAGTTCTAGCGCTTTGCCTCTCTGAGTCCTTCTCAGTGCTGGAGATTGAGTTCTAGCGCTCTGCCTCTCTGAGTCCTTCTCAGCGCTGGAGATTGAGTTCTAGCGCTCTGCCTCTCTGAGTCCTTCTCAGCGCTGGAGATTGAGTTCCAGCGCTCTGCCTCTCTGAGTCCTTCTCAGTGCTGGAGATTGAGTTCCAGCGCTCTGCCTCTCTGAGTCCTTCTCAGTGCTGGAGATTGAGTTCTAGCGCTCTGCCTCTCTGAGTCCTTCTCAGCGCTGGAGA
Organism: Acipenser ruthenus; assembly: GCF_902713425.1. Lineage (NCBI taxonomy): Eukaryota > Metazoa > Chordata > Actinopteri > Acipenseriformes > Acipenseridae > Acipenser > Acipenser ruthenus. Next base: position 10,847,645 of record NC_081229.1, read on the forward strand.
TTGAGTTCTAGCGCTTTGCCTCTCTGAGTCCTTCTCAGTGCTGGAGATTGAGTTCTAGCGCTCTGCCTCTCTGAGTCCTTCTCAGTGCTGGAGATTGAGTTCTAGCGCTCTGCCTCTCTGAGTCCTTCTCAGTGCTGGAGATTGAGTTCTAGCGCTCTGCCTCTCTGAGTCCTTCTCAGTGCTGGAGATTGAGTTCCAGCGCTCTGCCTCTCTGAGTCCTTCTCAGCGCTGGAGATTGAGTTCTAGCGCTTTGCCTCTCTGAGTCCTTCTCAGTGCTGGAGATTGAGTTCTAGCGCTCTGCCTCTCTGAGTCCTTCTCAGCGCTGGAGATTGAGTTCTAGCGCTCTGCCTCTCTGAGTCCTTCTCAGCGCTGGAGATTGAGTTCCAGCGCTCTGCCTCTCTGAGTCCTTCTCAGTGCTGGAGATTGAGTTCCAGCGCTCTGCCTCTCTGAGTCCTTCTCAGTGCTGGAGATTGAGTTCCAGCGCTCTGCCTCTCTGTCCTTCTCAGTGCTGGAGATTGAGTTCTAGCGCTTTGCCTCTCTGAGTCCTTCTCAGCGCTGGAGATTGAGTTCTAGCGCTCTGCCTCTCTGAGTCCTTCTCAGCGCTGGAGATTGAGTTCCAGCGCTCTGCCTCTCTGAGTCCTTCTCAGTGCTGGAGATTGAGTTCCAGCGCTCTGCCTCTCTGAGTCCTTCTCAGTGCTGGAGATTGAGTTCCAGCGCTCTGCCTCTCTGAGTCGTTCTCAGTGCTGGAGATTGAGTTCTAGCGCTCTGCCTCTCTGAGTCCTTCTCAGCGCTGGAGATTGAGTTCCAGCGCTCTGCCTCTCTGAGTCCTTCTCAGTGCTGGAGATTGAGTTCCAGCGCTCTGCCTCTCTGAGTCCTTCTCAGTGCTGGAGATTGAGTTCCAGCGCTCTGCCTCTCTGAGTCCTTCTCAGTGCTGGAGATTGAGTTCTAGCGCTTTGCCTCTCTGAGTCCTTCTCAGCGCTGGAGATTGAGTTCTAGCGCTCTGCCTCTCTGAGTCCTTCTCAGCGCTGGAGATTGAGTTCCAGCGCTCTACCTCTCTGAGTCCTTCTCAGTGCTGGAGATTGAGTTCCAGCGCTCTGCCTCTCTGAGTCCTTCTCAGTGCTGGAGATTGAGTTCCAGCGCTCTGCCTCTCTGAGTCGTTCTCAGCGCTGGAGATTGAGTTCTAGCGCTCTGCCTCTCTGAGTCCTTCTCAGTGCTGGAGATTGAGTTCTAGTGCTCTGCCTCTCTGAGTCGTTCTCAGCGCTGGATTCTTCATCATGTTGTGACGCAGCACCCGGGCAGACTCTGCATTCAGAGGATATAGAGGAGGGGCTGGGAAAGTGCTTTTAGGTAGTGAAAAAAACATGAAAATATAAAATGTAAGTCACAACTAATGATGCTTTTTTTCTTATTAAATTATTAAATGTCACGATTTGTGTTGCTTTCCACTGTACAGAATTGCTGTTGTTTTCCAAGATACTGGTTAATCTCCCCCTGACAGAAATGATAATAATAATAATAATAATAATAATAATAATAATAATAATAATAATAATAATAATAATAATAATAAAACATACTATAGGAAAAGTAAAGGCATATAAAAAAAACATTGTACAAACAGAAGTTAAACAATTGGAAAGGCAAATTTTTTAAAAAAAGTATGTTTTGAGACGGCTTTTAAAAAATACTCAGAGGCTCAGATTCCCGGATCGTTTTTGGAAGAGCGTGAGAAATGTGAGGCGACTTTTCATTGGATCATTTAGTACACGTACTGTTTTCTTTACATTCATTGGCTCTTATTTCATTTGTAAAGAACTGATTGGTTCAAATTTGTACTTGTAGTAAAAAAGTACGTGTAGTTAACAAAACACAGCGGGTAGTGTATCGCAGCACCGCACGTGGTCATTTATCTGAAACGTGTACTAACAGCACACGTGTCTGACCCCGATGGTCTTCAATACTTCTCAACACACTTGCCTGTGGCAATACTCTAGATTTGCCTAAGGTTTGGTCCTGTCAGTAAATCACAGCACACGTGTCTATGTCCACACTTGCTTTTGAAGTTGGTACAGAGTGGAGGCGTGTGGAGGAAGCTGTGTGGTCCAGTGGTTAAAGAAAAGGGCTTGTAACCAGGAGGTCCCCGGTTCAAATCCCACCTCAGCCACTGACTCATTGTGTGACCCTGAGCAAGTCACCACCTCCTTGTGCTCCGTCTTTCGGGTGAGACGTAGTTGTAAGTGACTCTGCAGCTGATGCATAGTTCACACACCCTAGTCTCTGTAAATCGCCTTGGATAAAGGCATCTGCTAAATAAACAAACATTAACAGCAGAGATTTTTGACCCCGATGGCCTTCCATACTTCTCAACACACACACACACACACGCACACACACATCTACTCCGCTGGGAGGTGGAGTTTGACGTCAGCTCATATTAATATATAAGGGATCATTACAGCGCCCAGGTTTAAAGCGAGGAGACCGATTCCATGCTGCTTTGCTGCGGAATGCAAACTTGTCATGTGACCGAGTCAGAAGCGCTTCCGTGACGTACAGTTAAGGATACGTCGTCTTTCAAAGAGAACAAAATCAACAACAAACGCCAGAAGCATACAAACAAGAAACACACTGCTTAAATGTACAGGCGGACAAGGCGTCGACCATAAAAAACAGTAAGTTGCATTTGTTGTTATTTGAGTGTAGTTGTTTGCGGCGCGCGGGTGCGGCAGACCCAGAGTTTGTTTGTAAAATGAACACGGAATGGCGGCATCAACAAGACCGATTCAATTTCCTTTGAAGTCAGACCTGTGTGACAAACAGCCTCTGCCTGCTGCTGTATTACTGTGAGCCGCGGTGTTTTCAGCTCGGTCAATGCGTTCTGTACCAGCACAGGTATGTGATGCTATCGCTATACTTACAGTCACACCATAGGCTTTTCAGCACGATAGATTTCTTTTTTTATAAACAAATTAATTTGCATGCCGCATGGTACAGACATTGTGTACTAGCACAGGCATGTGACACAAACTACGATAAAGTGACCATATATAGGTAATATAAACAGTATATTGTACGATCTGTACTACGGGTATGTGCTGTATCGCTTGTGTCGCTGTTCTGAGTGCCTGCGCACGTGTGTGGTGGGGGAGCGTGATCGCGTCCTGACTCCAGTGTGCTTGTGAATGTTGTGCATTACAATATTAATTCACAGCAGAATTGGCAATGTTTGAAAAAAACATAATTTGCTTTTCCCAAGAATGGAAAACCAGAAGCCCTATAAAGATGGTTCCAACTGAAGGCAGTGCAGACGCCAGTGTTTTATACAGCATTATAAAGCCATGCTATGCAGACCACCAGTGAGTGTGTATCTGTGATGACAACTGACAGGGCTGCAGTTATGTTTCATCCATCATTCTTCAAACCGGACTCTATAGGTTAGGCAGGTAAAAGTCCTCCAGTATTATGAGGTTATTACAAAACGTTCTGTGTCCCTTCAATAGTAAAGCCACCCCTGCTGTTAAGGCCAGATTGTGTTGGCCCTTGAATGGCATTAGTAGTACTGTATAGAAATAAATGCATTTGTTTTTCAGCAGCTACTAAACAGAATCCCGTGTGCTGCCATGGACAGTGTGGAGATGGAATCTGTCCAGATTAAAGAGGAGTTCCCTGAACTTGAACCTGTCCCCATTAGAGTGGAGTTCTCTGGGCTGGCTTCCCTCCCCATTAAACAGGAGCTCTGTGAGATGCAATGTGACAGCAGCCAGCCAGAGGTCTCTGAGATTAAAGCTGAGCACAATGAATTGGAGATCCCCCAGACAGAATAACCCCTTCCTGTGAAACAAGAAGAGGTGCTGGAAACTGACTGTATTAAACAGGAGCCCCCTGAAGTAGAGTTTGACCACATGGAACCAGTGAAGGAAGAATCCGAGGACTTCAAACCAAACATCCCTGAGCTGGAGCCTGTACGCCTGCGGGAGTGTAGCGTGGTGCTGGAGAGAATCTGCGTGAGAGAGCAAGGCGCTGGAGAGGAAGGCTCTCCCAACAGCACGCAAGGAGGTGGAAAGGAAGACGGGCGCTCCCATTCAGAATGCAGTCTAGCAGGTGAGTGACTCCCGGTAGCTGTGACATTGTCATTCTAGATTGCGTGATATCCACAGTGTGGTTGAGAGGGAGGGAGGGAGCATGTAGGTTACATTACTAGCTATTTGTTTTTCCTGTACCACTCTGACCAGTTCAAGATAGGACTCGCAACTGGTGAACAGATATAGATATAATGTTGCCATTGCTCTGGCGGTTGCCAAAATAATGACAGGTATGTTATTTAAACAGTTGTAGCAACACATGGGGACTTGTAACTTGTAACTGGATATTTTTCGAAACCCTGCTACTTACTATTTAAGTTTAACTTTGTGTTTTTTAGCTGGTGTAACCCAGTGCAAACCCACAGCTGAAATTCACATGCTTTAATCCACTCCACCACCCAGCCACATGCCCTAAGCCTACAAGCAGTCCCTCTTACTTTCTTTCCTGTTCATATTTTCCAGGTTCCAGTCCAGCAGCTAAAGCGAGGGCGGGCGGTGGAGAAGATCCTGACTGTGGGAAAGGTTTCACCCAGTTTGGGAATTTTAAAGCACATCAGCGAACTCACACAGGAAAGAAACGGTATCGCTGCTCTGCCTGTGGGAAGAGTTTCCGTCTTAAACAAGACCTTCAAAAACACCAGCGAATTCACACAAGAGAGAAACCGTACCACTGCTCTGACTGTGGAAAGAGTTTCAGTCTGTCAAACAACCTCAAGCAACACCAGCGAACTCACACAGGAGAGAAACCATATTGCTGCTCTGACTGTGGGACGAGTTTCAGTCGGTCAGACAGCCTTGTTTCACACCAGCGTATTCACACAGGTGAGAAACCGTATCACTGCTCTGACTGTGGAAAGAGTTTCAGTCTGTCAAACAACCTTAAAAAACATCAGCGAACTCATACAGGAGAGAAACCATATCGCTGCTCTTACTGTGGGAAGAGTTTCAGTCAGTGTATCCACCTTGTTTCACACCAGCGAACTCACACAGGAGAGAAACCGTATCGCTGCTCTGACTGTGGAAAGAGTTTCAATAACTCAGGATACCTGACAAAACACCAGAGAATTCACACAGGAGAGAAACCATATTACTGCTCTGACTGTGGGAAGAGTTTCAGTCGGTCAGGACACCTTGTTTCACACCAGCGAACTCACACAGGAGGGAAACCATATCGCTGCTATGACTGTGGGAAGAGTTTCCGTCTTAAACAAGACCTTCAGAAACACCAGCAAATTCACAGAGGAGAGAAACCTTAAAGATTATGTTCAATGGGACTTTTCACTCATGAGGAAAAAACCTTGTATTATGAATCCCTGTGTAATTACTGTTTTGTGTATCACTCTTAAGAGCATGCATTTTAAATGGTACAAATGCTCTTCAGCTCTCTTGCACTCTGATTGTGTCAGAATGCGGGCGGAGACGCGGACACATCACAAGAGGCTTCTCTGCTGTCAGTTTAACTCAGGCTGTCAATGCAGTCAGGAGCGGGAATATGCAGAAAGGAAACTATTCTGCACCTCATCTGATGGACGAGTCAGGAGAAATTGATAACTCAGTGTTGGGAATGAGTTTCAGGGTTTAGCATTTAAACTGCATAGACTTGAAAATAAATACATTGATGGGAACGAGTATCCCGACCCCGGTATGTAGCATCCCAGAGACAAGACTGCACCGTCCTTACTGGACAACCGCCTGGAGGGTTTGTCTTGTAAATTCATCACGATTCTAAAATGGAAAATGATAGTGTCCCATGTATTGGTGTTGCGATATGACAATAAAAAGATAATCGCGATTTAAATTGTGATTATTCTGTCGTCAATAGTTTTAATTAGAGCAGTAATTTATTTATGTTTATTATTTTCCCCGCTTTAAGAAATTTGCATCAAGTGGACAGAATGCTAAAAAACTGTAATAGGAACATCCAGTAGATGGCGATAATGAACCTATCACTGGGTTTTATACAGCTGGAAAAATCCGCAAGAGCAGCACACAGCAAACGTGACGGGCAGTGAGAACTACAGAAACAAACCCTGTCCTCCTGAACGGATACAAGCAGGTATGTGGTGAGCTTGTTGAAGCGGGAGGGCCGATTTGTAAATGAGGCCGAGCTGCTGCTGTTTCAAAGAGCAGGAAACACGACGGATATGTTCACACGTTTAGATCACCATCAAGTGCTTTATAAAGAATCAACATCGGGGAGGAACTCCGTGTTCATTAAAAACAGTGTTAGTAAAACCAATTCCGTGTATAATAATAATAATAATAATCCTAATGCGTTTCAGTATTCCTGTTTTATGATTAAACATTTTAGTTACATAGCCTAAGGACAAACATTTGAACCCTGTTTAATACAGACGCAAGGATACAGCGAGTGTGGCGTTTACTCCAACAGGAAAGTCAATATATTTAAAGGCACGCCACACTCGCTACTTTTAAATATTTATTTCCAACTAAATATTAACGTTTTCAAACGTGAACTGAATTAACATTGTTGATGTAGATCAGCAGTGAAGTCATGAACCGTTTGCATTTCAAACCCCCTGGGTTCTGACTCCCAGCGTCGTTGTTATTGTGGTCCTCAAATCTGTTGTTTTCACGCAGTTATTTCACCCATTTATTTATTTATTTTAAAGTTATGAACAAGACACATTTTATAAAGCTGTAAGGAGAGGCTCACCACAGCTAGTCTGTATTCACATGTTTTCTGTTTATTCATTTTCACATCTACTGGTACTGGAGTCCTTAGTGCAGGCTGACATGACCAGCTCCATTGAGAAATGCGTTTAACCCAGTAATAGTGTAGCTATTGGATTTGGGAATAAGACATTTAACATCCTTAAATCAGATCAACAATTATGAGAAACCCCCGAACTAATCAGGTAAAAACCAAAACAACCGCCCCCCCCCTCTTTTATAAGGACTAATCTTGATTAAAATGCCACTTTAGCTGAACTACAGTAATTAATACCCATGTTTCGTAAATGTTTAGAAACTTTTCCGAGTTGTGTATTTTAAAATATTGAGGGTTTTGTAAATATCTGTGGTATAATTAAACACCGTGTTTTTTTTTCCAATTTGGTTTATAATGTTGTAAAACACGTTTTGGCTTAATAAATAGTTAACATTTTAAATCTTTTATTTTTTTTTTGTAGTTCTTTGTAAAGGGCTGTATCACAATTATCATAATAATACCCCACACAATAATCATCCGAGAATTTTCAGGTGTGTATTAGTTTCAATTGGTGGGTAATTAATTAATTAGCTGAGTGGTGAAGGAACAATAAAGTGCTACAAAATCAATCAAAGTGCCCGATCAAAGAAAACGCGCGCACATCAAACTAGATGGTAGCTTTACCAGTACAGTTGTGAGGCTTGCTTTATTGGGAAAGTGGTCAAAGCAGCTGATTTGTGTCAAAAGTCACCTTGTTTACTAATTGTCTCATGCTTAGAATGTGCTAGAATTTGAAATTTCTCAAAGTTCTATGGCAGTTAATTCAACAGCGGGAAGCAGCCTCCTGAAAGAAGCTGATGCGGTTACTAAAACAGCTGGACCTCTTGAATGGTAGACGCCATTCCTGTTTTGATTTCATATTTGAATAGCCGAGAAGTAGAGGAAGATTTCATTTCTTCTAAGTATTTGTCTAACTTGTTGGGAAAGTGGTCAAAACAGCAGTTATTTCTAAAAGTTCACAGAAAACGTAGTTGATGCGGTTACTAAAACAGCTGTACCTCTTGATTTGTAAAAGTTATTTCTGTTTTGGTTTTAGATTTGAATAGCAGAGAAGTAGAGGAAGATGTCATATCCTCTAACTTTGTGTCTAGCTTGTTGGGAAAGTTGTCAAAGTAGCTGATTTGTGTCAAAAGTTACATCGTTTACAGTAAATAGAAAGTTGGAAGTCTGGGAGTTTTTAAACAATGGGGAGCTTTAGAATGTTGAAAAAAGTCCCATTAAAGTGAATGAAGATGGACAAAAAAGGACAAAAAACTTAATAGTTTAAAAAGTATAAAAGATATCAAAAAGTTGTATACAAGCACACTATTCCAGATCGGTCTACACGTTTTAAAGTTTGAACGGCGTTTCTAGCTTAAACGGTGTAAGCGGAGTAGAGCGCCAAAGAATAATAATAATAATATTATTATTTATTTCTTAGCAGACGCCCTTATCCAGGGCGACTTACAATTGTTACAAGATATCACATTATTTTTACATACAATTACCCATTTATACAGCTGGGTTTTTACTGGAGCAATCTAGGTAAAGTTCCTTGCTCAAGGGTACAACAGCAGTGTCCTCGACCGGGGATTGAACTCATGACCCTCTGGTCAAGAGTCCAGAGCCCTAACCACTACTCCACACTGGTGGAAGATTTAAAGTGGGGACTCTCGCTTCGAAGCCCCACTAAATATATATATAAATAAATAAATAAATAAATAAATAAATAAATAAATAAATAAATAAATGAAGCGAAATAAAAATGTGAAATAACGGGTCATGTCGACCCCGTTACAGTAAGACTATATACAGCAGAACCGCTAAACGCATTGACAAATTATATATATAATGAAGTTATAATGCATAGTGTTGTATTGTTGAACTGTTTCAGAATTTAAACATGTATGTGTCTGTATTACTTTGCCGTATCTAGTATGTAATTCAAAGGAAAAGTGACACGCCTCGAAGGCGATTCACACCCCCTGCCTAGGTGGCAGTATCACACGGAGTGAGGCTCGTATCTGGTTGCCTGCACACCTCTTTGTCAGCTAAAGCTGCGCAGCCGCCGAAGCCCGTGGATGCGTGACCTGGTGACGTTGTTTCTGGATGAGGTGACGCAGACGTGTCGTGAACGCAGCGGAGTTTCAGCACGGAAGAGGGGAGCCATTTTTAAGAGGTGAGAGAATAACATTACAATATAAAGTATTTACTATCAGTCTACCACTTAAGTGATAGAGTGTATATTGTGTGGACAGGTAGCGTTTAGAAATGTATGTGGGTGGGGATAATAATATACCTGTTAGATAATTAATTACGTTACACTTGAGTTGAAGCTTTAAAAAGACGAAATTCTGCCACACTTCTCATCCATACGATTTATTAGGTCAATTAAAAGCAATAGAGAGTGTGCGGATTATAAAGAATCCATACAGATATCTGTAATATATAGAAACGATGTGTTTTTATCATTACTGAATGCCGGAAGCTTGACGGCTCTGCGCAGTAGATGCGCAAGTGATTTCACAAGCACCCAAACAATAACAAACACGGCGACACCACCCCCCCCCCGTCCCCCCTCCCCTCCCCTCCCCCGTCCCCCCTCCCCTCCCCCCGTCCCCCCTCCCCCCTCCCCCCCCTCCCCCCCCCCCTCCCCTCCCCCTCCCCCCTCCCCCCTCCCTCCCCCTCCTCCCCCTCCCCCCTCCCTCCCCCTCCTCCCCCTCCCCCCTCCCCTCCCCTCCCCCCTCCCCTGCCCCCCCTCGCCGCCATTCTGATTTGTGAAACGCAGTAAGAAATGTGGCGTTTCCGTGTTTATAAATAAACATTTGTATTTAACAGCAGTACAGTAATTCACCAGATTCCTATTTATCAGCCGCATTTGATTTATATTCTAGTTTAATTTTTCACGCAGTTAGCGATGGATTAAATTAATTTAAAACCAATCCTGCGCACTGTAACATTTAGTCCTACATGATTAACTTTCTTAGTTTTAATTAAGCAGTTTATTCTGAATTTATCTTAACTGATCTTGCTGTTATATTAATATTTGATTGTGTTTTTAAATATTTTGCGACTCGCTACATTACAAATGTGTAATTGGTGCTGTACTAAGCAGTTATTTTGTGTCGATCGTTTATAGAAACTTTTCATCAGCAACCGGACCTGCCCAATACGCTCCCCCAAGCCAGGGGATTGCGTTAACCAATCGGGAATGTGGCGCCTGCTTTAGAATGAATTAAAAAAAAAAAAAAAAAAAAACAACGTTGTTTTTAAACAGCACTGGGTGCATATATAATGTTTGAAAGCAACACATGTAATTATTATTATTTTTTTTTTTGTTAAATGTAGACAGGTGAGCTTGTTTTAAACATGCCTATGCTGCTGCTTGATATCTCATGCCCTGTCCAGCGGTGAATGTTTGTTTCTGATTGGCTGCTGTCAATAACTAGACACAGGGGGTGAGACTGGCCCGCAGCTTCTCAAGCCAGATCAGGAAGGGAGGCAGCAGAACATTCCTGAATGTCTCGCGTTTCCTGCACGTCTGCGATCCCTTAAAGATTATTCAGCGTCAGCACGTGATTGTTTCTTTTCATTCTCTTAGTTGTGCGATCAAGATCATCCAAGTGTCAAAAATGACTCAAGTGATGGAAGCCACATTGTAAGTTTTTTGTTTGTTCGTTTGGTTAACCCTGTACTGTAATAAACCAAGATTACTTCTACTTGTATCGGTGACTTCAGATGTTAAATGTTTGCTAGAACGAAAGTCACTGTATTTTTATCTTGCTCATAATTGTATTATTACTTGTACTGTGATTCTTGAAATGTATTTTTGTTTACGCCTGTAAGTCACCCTGGATAAGGGCGTCTGCTAAGAAATTAATAATAATAATAATAATAATAATAATAATAATAATAATAATAATAATAATAATAATAATAATAGTTTTGTGTCTGTTCATTCATTTATATATATTTCTAATTTTTTTTAGGCTAAATTTAAGTTTGGCTCGTGAGTCAAGCTCTTCGAGGTAAGGTCCCGTTTACTCTCTTCAGTGACTCTTCATTCTGACGCATCCTTGCTTCTTTGAAACACAGTATTGCGGTAGAGTTAACACAGGATAGCCCTGTTCATTGTTCTCATGGAAGTGAATTATCTTTGAGATTGGTAACTGAATGGGTCTGCGCTGCTCTAGAATAATATAAAAAGCTTTGTCTGGAAACAGGACTGGATAAATCCACTTTGCTCACATCTCGTCTTGTTGTCTTTTGAATCAGTAAAAGATTATTGTAGCTGTTTAAGTGATGCAGTCGTTGATTGTACTGGCAGTGACCCATCCCAAAAAGTCTGTTCTGAAAGAGAAAAAAAAAACTTGGGAAGCAAGTGAAACACCCAATTAAAATGATGTTTTTATAATTAAGACCGGAGCTTCCAGCTTGGATACCTTGATAACTAAAGACCTCATCAAACCCTGAGCTGGATGAAAGCCGTGCCCCGCTTTCATTTCTCAAGCCTTGGAGACTTGTACTGTGTGCATTGAGGGACAAACTCCTGGCAGTTTGACCTGTCCAGTCTTACACTGTATGAAGAAGTCTCCTGGGGCCAAGGAAATGAGACTGCATGTGGTCATGCATTTTCATGTAGCTTCGGATTTGAACTCCTGCCAGCATTATTAATGATGTAGGAGGGGTAAATCAGGACTCTGAAATGAGCCTCTTTGCTGGAATTTCTTTTCAAGTGAGTCGTATCTTCTTCAGACCAGCTCTGAGGGTGAGCTGCTCTGAGGAGTGGCATCGATAAGTGAACCTGTCTGCTTGTATGAAGAGAACACCCTGTTATCATACAGTAGATGCAAGGCTGATTTCAGGAAAGTCAGAGTGTAGAAGGTGGAGGTGCTGTAATTCACAAAGCTTTTGCTTTATTAAACAGATTTAAGGGCTAATCGCACGACACTGTTTATTCACTGCGTTTTTTATGCCTGATGTTTCGCTGTGATTTTTGTATTCAGACTATAATGCCATTTGCGGGCCAAATATCATAGGCAAGATGGGGGGACACGTGATTCTAGCAGTGCAGAAGTATCCTGTGTGTGATAAGCAGCACAAGAAATATCTCAATAAAGAATACAAACAGAAATTATCGGAAAATATAATTTGAGGAAATCGAATTCCAGGTAAAGCACTATGTTTGGTATGCAAATTGCACCAGATCCATATTGCCTTCAGATTATGTCCAAATTTAGCAGGATAGGGTGGTCATCGCTGCGTTTTTCATCCAAAAATCAAACCTGTTTTGATATTTTTTCACAGCAAGTACATAAGTATGAAAGGCAGTATTCAATTCCATAGGTTTGATTTTTTTACCCTAGAAAACACAGTGAATAGATGCTATAGTGTGAATAGCCCTTTTAATCAACCTATAACGTACTGAACTGATAAAGACTTTCTAAAGACTTTCATAGTACAGTTTTAATATTTAAATCCGGGCTTTAAAAAACAAAGAGGCCAGTACCGTACCGAGCAGCACTGTTTTCAACATGGTCTGATCCTAATGACTTGCATAATTGGCAGGATTCATAACATTTTAGTGCAGAATTGGTTTGCTATAAAGAATGAGATCTCCACATAACTGCACATCCTGATATTTGAGTTGTTTTTGGAATTGCAGCCACCAGGGTGCCGGTGCCACATCCATGATCCAGGATTTCTGCAGCATTAGTAAAGGTAAGTGTACTTGGTCAGATTAATGGAGTGCAATGAATCCAATTGAAATGTTTTGTAATATCTTTAATTGTGATTGATTTATATTACTGATGTACAAAACTATGAGCCTAACCCAGTCAGGAGTAACCCAGGTCACTCTGAAGAAGATGTTGTTTTTAGTTTATTTATGCACAGCACAGTAACAGTTCTAAGTACCCACACTCCGGACAGCGCCAGGCAGCACTGCGAACATTCATTCTCTCTCACACCTCTTTATACTCTTAGATAATACTCCTCCCCCTGGAATAACCCATTTCTACATTAACACAGAACCCCATATCCCTTTAGACACAGGCTTTTCAAATGCATGATCCTTCTGAGCTCTACACCAGTGTACACGTATTGCAGGGCTGCCCGATCCTGGTCCTGGAGACGCAGGGTCTTCTGGTTTCTACATTAACACAGAACCCCATATCCCTTTAGACACAGGCTTTTCAAATGCAAGATCCTTCTGAGCTCTACACCAGTGTACACGTATTGCAGGGCTGCCCGATCCTGGTCCTGGAGACGCAGGGTCTTCTGGTTTTCATTCTACATTAACACAGAACCCCATATCCCTTTAGACACAGGCTTTTCAAATGCATGATCCTTCTGAGCTCTACACCAGTGTGCACGTATTGCAGGGCTGCCCGATCCTGGTCCTGGAGACGCAGGGTCTTCTGGTTTTCATTCCACCCGAGCTCTCACTTACTTCATTGAACCAACTGTCAACACTAACGTGTTTCCTGGTCTTTGGCTATTGAGGATTTAAAGAGACCCAGGAAACCTGCAGGATTGTGGCTCTCCACGACCAGGATTGGCCACCCCTGACATATTGAATTGAGTACTTTAGGTAGATTTTCAACATGATTCATTTTCATCTCCCTCCCCCATGCACGCTCCCCAAGCCAGCTCATTCACACACACACAAACACATGCACCCGCACATGCTCCCCAAGCCAGCTCATTCACACACTCACACACACTCACTCACTCACTCGTGTGCTCCCCAAGCCAGCTCGCTCACTCACTCACTCACGCACTCACGTTCTTCAGAAGAACTCCTTTACCGGCTTGAAAAGGCGCTGTGTGTTTATGAAGGATGAGCTTCCACTCCAAACACCGTCCGCTCTAAACGAACGCTGGTTTAATTAATGAATTGATCTTTCTTTCTTTCTTTCAGACTTCCAAACCCAGGACAAGAGTAAGTACCTTTTCTTTACATTTCATCTTGCAGTTTAACAACATTGTTGCGCACAGGAAAAAGGGCATTGTGTCCGTTTGTCATAAACCATGGGGCGGAGGTTCGCTCCTTCACACTGCTACATCACAATTGCATGACTTATTTTCTAGTTCATTTATACCATACTAAAGAACCATCAGTTTAAAATAATGATATAATGTGACACACGTAGTTCTTTGTGTTTAGTCACACAAAGCTTTGATACTGGTATTGTACCGTATCTTTTGGTCTTGATCCTTGAAGGTTGACACTCTCTGTTTTTTTGTTTGTTTTTTTTCTAAAAAAAGAATACCTTGACAACGTGTCCCAACTCGTAAACAGATACAGACCTCACACTGTGCTTCTGAACGAGCCAGAAGGGTATACATTGAGAATTGGGGGGCTAAATGACACAATCTATGCAGAAATGGAGGATGAGCTGGAAGCATGGGAAAAATTCTACCTCCCTGAAAGAGTAGAGATGAGAGTTATCGGTGCCATTGATAACTTCCCAAGCCTGGCTGTGGGGCTGCAGCTGATCATTCTGGCAGGCAGAGATGGCAAGATCTATGCTTATGAAAATGAGGTGTTGCATCAAGCGGCCGGCAGCTTGCAGGACCTCTTCAAAAAGGGAATAGAGTTTCCTGGAACCAAAGTCTACAACTATGGGGAACGTTTTGCTCCTATGGTAAGAATATAGAACTAATCAGAAAGTCAAAGCTGTAATGGTCAGGGTACTGTGAACACAATGTCCGTGCCTCTCCCCACTGTCCGAGGAGGGTGTAGAAAATGTCAATTGAGTTTATTCTGATGGCATGTTGTATATACAGAGGTTCCTGAACTGGTCTAGGGACCCATTTGAAACATGTCGAGCACAGAACTGATCGCAAGTCATTCATGCAGTATTGATGATAAACACCCGTGACTTTAAAGCATGGTGTACTTATTTCTTAAGCGATCTTCAAATCATCAAGATAAAAAAAAATATTAAAAATTACAATTACATTTAGGCATATTTCTACAAAAACTCTTTTCCAATTCTGATAGAACTAGACCAGGACATTATTAGCACTTGTAAGTAATTGAGTATCACCATCTAGGGTTAATGGATTTAGTGTTTGCCTGTTTGTGCGTATATTTCAAACCATAGTTTCATATGTCTAGAGAAGGTCATTTTCAACTATGATGAAACTTGGTCTTGATCATTTACATAAACTATTGACAGTATCATTATCTGGGGTTATATGAAGTCTGTATGAACTTGCATTTCTGCGTGTGCGTACAGTGGATATCATGCCACTGATAACACGTTTTGAAGAGCGAGGATGAATGTCTCTAACAGGCTTGTTCTGTGTTTTTGTTTTTAAGACGGAAGATGAATACAAGCAATTAAGGGACCATGAAGAAGTAAAGAAAATTAAAAAGGAGACCAAGGAATTCATAAAAAGCTCTGAGGCTGAATTTCTGGAACTTCTGGGCTGCATTAAAAAAGCATAGAATGTATAAAAGGTGTGTCTTCTAAAGACCGCAGCGCTCCTCTCAATGTGTGCAATGGATTGCAAGCATGCATAGAAATGGGTTGTAATTTATTGAAATGATCACATTTGAGACATTTTTATTTGAGTTCAGCAAGGCCATCCAGGAACTAAGGCTAACCGGTGAAGAGAGGATCAGTTTCTTAAGTAGTGAAAAGCCAGTGGTGTTTAAACTGCTGGCAGGAAGGCTCATCAATAATGAGCATGTTTGAAGGCCCCTGTAACATTCCACAGTGCTTTCATGTCTCTCATAAACTCTCCTGGATTACATCCTGATTTTTAGCTATACAGTCTGTCTCTTTGGTTCTGAAAAGATAATTGTCCCACAACTGCAATGGCACTCAAAACGTTTTGTATTTAAGAATATATTTTTTTACTAAAAATAAAATGCTAAACTGGTATTGCTGATGCTTTCTGTATCAAAAAAAAACATTTTATGAACAATTGATCTCCTGTCTTCTTTACACAGTATAGACTGCATTTATAAACAACATCAGTCAACCTAGCTATTTGCACCATGCTGTCTGAAGAAGCCAGAAGCTGAAACATTGTTTATCTATCACTTCATGAGTATTTCTAGTGATTGAGGAGTATCCTGTGGGGTCCTGGTTCTCATTGGACACAGAGCCTTTTGCAGTTTTGAAAATCTGCTACAGAATCTATTTACATACAGTACATTGAACACAGCAATTTACAATATGGTAAAGATGATAAACTCATTAAGCACAAAGTGACTTTAGAGAAAGATTACAACACAAATAGGTTAAATCTTATACTGTAAAATCAATAAAAATGGACAGAGCTACACATATTAGTGTATTAGATTAGAGAACAGTCCTGCTGTTTTGAATGGAGTTTCCTACACTGTACTACCATAGCGCTAGTACCACAATGTGCCGTGTGGCTTTTTGTTTGTCACATGAACACCACATAGATCCGTCTAACCATGGATTCCCAGAGGTTTTATTCCCCATATCAATCTGATGGGGTTTTCTTCATCCTCTTCAGAGTGGTAACGGATCACGCCAGCATCAAGGTGAACGAATGGCCCTTTCTCGTTCTGCACTTTCTTATGTAAGATTTGATCTTGAAAATCCTAGCAGTTACATGTGAAGCACACCATAGAGTTACTATATGAGAAGCATAATATTATTGCAACAACAATGTTATAGTAATCTATTAGACCTCTGAGAACAGCAGATATAGAGTATGCTGTTGTATTCTACAGATATTTGGGGATCAAACTCTTTTCTGTGTAATTTCCTGTAATTTGTCCATGCAGACTTACAGTGAATAAGCGGTACTGTGATTATATTATTCTCTTGCGCCCCCTTGTGGCTGTAAAATGCCAATGGTATTGCACAACTAGTATACGAGGTGGGGTCGAAAGAAAAACAGTGAAGTTCACAACACAGACGGTTGTCTAGTGTCAGTTTGTGACACGTCTACGATGTTCATTTAAGTGTCTTTAAACGCTGGTAAACATTGTTTTTCTGCTGTTTTTGTTCGTTTATCGTGTACAACATTAGTCTTACAGTAAGGTTTCCATCCTCTTTACAGGAAGTGCCGTGCATCTGTTTCGTTTTCATATTTTATTTTATTTTGAGCAGGGCGGAAAAGTGTTTTTGTAAGTACAGTAATGTCCAGTATTGTGTTTAAGAGCTTCACGTTTAAATGAATTCTAATGCTGTGCTACAGTTTCACATACAAGAGGGAAACAAATACCATGGGGTTTACTTTTAGCATCATTTTTAATAAGAACCCCTTTAGCGCTACACCTGCCACTTGTAGATATGTGGCTGCATTAGTAAACAGGTTCCGAACTGCAGTTGAATCTCATTTTAGTATGTTAAAGCATTGCATACTGAAATAATATATCTGCAGCCTTTTAGGATATTTTCGGGTGTTTTTTTCACTCTGTATTTTTAAAAAATGTTTAAATTTTTTTTCTTTTGTCTGCAGTGTAGAATTGGGAACCGCGGCCATGGCACATGTAAGTATATTTGATTGTACCTGTATAGTATTATCAGTCCCGCATATTGCATGCACCTTTAAATGCGTCCCCAGCTGCTAATATTATTCCCTGGGGTTCTCAGACTGTGAGGCGCGCCTCCCTAGCCTAGGCTTTTAGTTCAGATTAGTAGTGTTCAACCTTAAAACTGTACCCCTTCTGTCTGAAGATGTCAGCTCAAGTTCCCTTTTCAAATTTGCTGTTTTGAATGGTACCACAGTTGCAATACAAATACAAGTAAAGACAGAAACAATCTGATTAACCAATAGTTTTATTTTCCTGTTTATTTAATAATTATAAAATGGGTTGGGAGATATCTGCATCCTGATTGGCTGATAGGCATTCCAAGCTATTGAATTATTACAGTGCAACCAATGGGTAAAAACAAGTCACAGCAAATAAGACTTTTGACAAACAGATATTATTACGCTGAGAGGTTTAAAAATATATATTTGGAATTGGCCGCCATTTTTCCCCATCAATAAAAAAAAATGTCAGACTACCTCCATGTAAATTTTAACTTGTTTGGTGACTCCAGTGTCCGCACGTTCCGGGAGGATTTAGACCACAACAGTTCAATAATTATAGAAAAAAGGTCAGGAAAAAAATGAAACCGTGAGTACTACAAGACAGCTCTCTGTCAGTACTGCTGAAAATAATGCAACTGAAGCCAATAAAGAGGAGCAGAATACTAAAAAGTAACCGCCTGGGCTGTGTCCGTTTTTAATGATTGGTCAGCACAAACAAAAATAATATGGACTGGAAAACTGCACCTAACACTGAGAGAAACACAGTTTTAATACGATTCTTTCCTGAAGTGATAACATCAGCTGGCACACAGTATTCAGATAGCAGCTACACAAGCTTGCGAGCTGGTCTGAATCGTGTTTTAAATTCTCCCACAATGGGACGATCTATGCACCTAATTTCAGATACCCACTTTAAAACAGCAAACTGCGTCTTCGTTTCTGTCCTCAAAACTTACACGCGACAACAAGACGACAAGTCACAGCATCACCCTGCTGTATCCCAAACAGACTTAAACTTAAATCATCGGTACTCTGGACGCAGGTATCTCCCAAACCGTTTTATAAGGTAGTTCAAGAAGCTTTTGAGCACCAGCTGAGAGAGACAGGAAGTCCTGGAGTTACATCCTCTCTGCAGTACCGTCGTCAACTCATAAACACAAGGCAGAAACAAACTCCCCTACTCACCAAACAGCGCCCCCTACTGCACAATCTGTCCAGCTGTGTGACCAGCCATTGAATTGAGAAAACTGTACATTCCCTGGTACAGTCAACTTCATGAGACAAACACTGAAAATATTCTGATCATTTATTTAATTTATTTGAATTAATTAAATTTATTATTTAAATTTGTTTATCTATTAAATTCATTGGAACTGTTACATTTATTGGAACTATTTCTCCTAGCGTAGTAATATATTTAGGAAAAAAAAAACTATATTAATTTTTAAATAAAAAAACGTGTTATATCTTTATTTCTAAAAACTAGTAACCCATTTTCCAAGATAAGCTCCATCTACTGGACAAAACCCAGACATACAAGTTGAAACAATGAATGGCAACATCCAGTTCAATATCTACAAAGCCTAAACAAGAACCCATTATCGAAGCCCCAAAAATGAAATCCTACAAAACTGTTTAAAATCCTTTTGTTGTTAAGTTAACAATTTTAGTTACTGTGGAACTACTTTTTCTCTCAGTGGAAGGTTACACAAATAAACATTATTTTTTAAAAAGTTTAAAGACGTCTTTATTTACCAACAACAGCACACTCATAGACCCATTTTATAATAGCAATAATACTCTCCAGGGTCTGTGCGTTATCAGGAGATATCACCTCTTCCTGGGCGGTTGAAGGACTCAACTTCGTCTTGTGCCTCACAACGCCCCCAAGGAGTGGTGATAGCTCATGATAACACACACACCCTGTCGTGGGGGATGGGGGATGATGGATGGGGGATGGGGGATGGGGGATGGGGGATGGGGGATGGGGGGGGGGCGGGGGCGGGGGGCGGGGGGAGCTTATTTTTTCTTACCCTTTGTAGGCCCGCTATCACAAATGCACGTCAAACTTATATTTGTACAAGCGCATACAGTGGGTGGAGGTCATAGTGATGCGCATGTGTTTGGTTCTATAATTATGTTGGTATTATTTAATCACAATATAAAATTAAAATGTTGATCCTTTTTTCTATTAATCATAAAGAACCCACCAGCCAAGACACTTGATCCAAGAAGGTAAATCCATTTTTATTATTTTATAACTAACAAAAACAGCATGGAAATAACAAGGAGTTATACATGGACAGACAGGTTGGGTGGACAGGTGGTCATACAGATTTGTGGTGCCATCAGATGGGATCCTAACAGCACGCCTCTGTGGTGTGTAAAGCAGAAACACAAATTCCATTTCCTGTTAACTTTTTTAATCAGTGGAAGTAATCAGCAAAAAAAACAACTATCTGCATTCTAGCATTTGACAAATATGATATACTGTAAAGGAAGTGACGATTTCTGAAGATGTGGTTGTAATAGAATCATATACATTATATACATTTAAAATAAAAAAAAGCTTTTGGAATGAGGTTAGAACATAACTTTACTTGATCTTTCAGTCAGGAACTTATAATAAAAAAATATAAGGATGAAGGAAGCCTGGTGAAATCTGGGAACAGGTTCATCCTGAAGTTTCTGAAAATTTACACCGAGCATAAAACACTCGTCCGTGGACACATGGCTGAGGTGAGGCTGTATAAATACGGTCTTTGTAAAGCCGTAGCATCCCATTCAGTTTTACACTGATATAATGAATGTGCTGGGTGATTCTCTCATTATGAATTGTTCACAGTTCAGACTGGACTGCAGCTCTAAGCCTCATGAATGTAGTGCCTTTGTGTAACCTGGCGGTTTTCCATTGCATTCTAACCCTTTGTAAATGGGTATTGAATTGCTCTGTCTGTGTGTTGTTTTTTTAAGCTTTTTATCTGTAAACTGTCTCTGTTTGTCTCTTCACCAGGTGCTACACAGCATCTTTTTTTTGGGCAACATTAATGACGTGAAAATTGATCCTATGGAATTCTTTACCGACATAGTGGGGGAAGAAATTAAGAAAAAATTTCCAGAAGCGTTTGAGAAATACAACAAACACCTGCCGACCCGCACGCCTTTTTCCATCCTACTTGACGCGGTCAGTATAATCTTGCAAACTGTCACTGATATTGTCCTGCCCTCTGTCTCATCCACTTGCTATGTTCTGCAATTCAAGTTCAGTCAGATAGAAATATATTTCTTGAAGCTTGGACTAGACAAATACTATGTTATATCTGCACCAAATTCTTTGGCCTCACCTTTCGAGGTATCCCTGCCCATAAATGAGCTTGCTGATAAGTGGAGAGACTGACCGTAGGGAAGCTATGGGCAGGGGGGCAGGGTAGATGCCCTCCCTCTTAGACAAAGCCAAAAAGACAGATGAAGGCTGCGGAGGAGGAGACGAACTCTGACGCACAGCAGGGACGTTATAGATTGATGCAAGAGACAAATCCCTTTCTACTGATCATTGGACTTGTTGTTTATTCAACGGCAAATGTTTATGAGATTTGATTTAGATTAAGAGAGAGTTCCCTGCCTGAACCACTGCTTTGTTAATTGACATTGTCCTGCCCTCTGAGACATCCACCAGCAGTTACAGTGGAGATCTCTTCCTCTGTCTGACACATGTCTGTGGTGCCCTTCTTTCTCATAAGATCTTCTTTCCTAAAGTATTTGCAAAGATTGTGTTTTAATCTCTCTTTAGCTGCACACCAACTTGTTTTCCATTTGCTTTGAATACTGTGTCGATTTCTGCTTCTCTACTAACACTCGAGAAAAAAAGACAATCTATCAAAAAAAAATCTGTTTAAGCTTTTTACAACCAAATCCAATGATTTTTCCTTTTAAAATGCAGGTTGTGCTGATTAAAGGCAATCAAAATCAAAAAGACGTAATGGAGTATCTGTCGGCTTTATTAAAAGAACTGAGTGTGCCAAAACCAAAAAAGGCGACACATTCAAACTATTACACCTTGGAGGCCACTGTCATCTGCATGTGTCATTATGAAAGGAATGGGCTAAAAGGTCTGAACCCTAACCCTAACTTCTATGGAGGCTCCTTGTCCTGCAAGGGGTTGAAAGAGCGGAAGGTCATGATCGCGCTCTCGTGTCTGGAACCGTGGACCCCAGCAGTGGCGTATGCCGTGGCCTTTGCAGATGAAGGTGCTTACATCAAGCTTCCAAAAGATGTCATAAGCGAAGCTTTTCAAAGAGACTTGAAAACAGACAGCTATCTGGAAAAAGCTCCATGCACAAACTGCATTACTATATTCAGAGGGGTCTCATTCAAGCCTTGTTATACAGGAAACAATAAAAAAGAACTGTGGCCGTATGGCAACTGCGCCGAAACAGAATCTCTCAGCAAGCTCCTCAAGGCAGATGTAACACTCCGTGGACAAGTAGAAGTTCATAATAAAACGGGGATCGTTCACCTAGACCTTGAAACACATCAAATTCACAGCAAAGCCACAGAGACGCTGGCTGAGGAGCTTCCAAAGGGAAGGTTTGTGGTTCCTAGCAATGTGTTTCAGTTCTTCTACTCTTAACCCCCTCCCACTTGCAGATTTAACATGTTATTAATTAGAATTCACTGCTGTTTGTATTCTAATATATACTGACTCATATTTACTCAGTTATCCTGCTTCCATATTCATGTTGTTTGGTTAATGATTTAAGATCATTATTTCCTAGAGGAAACACAAGCTACAGACAGTTGATTAAATGCAATACTTTCTATGTAATCATTATTTACACTGAAGCTAAAATATTATCTGAATATTATTGATTGCTGATTTGTGCTATTTTTATATGAATCTTTTCTACTTTTGTACCGTCTCTATTTTCTGTCTTAGTCAAATTCATAAAAGATATAACGGTGTTGTGTAATTCACTGTGAAGTATTTTAAGAGACAATGTCAGGGTGCAGGCGTTGATGCACATAAGCAGGGTGGAAGCAGATGTGGGTGCGGGTTTTTGAGAGAGGTTACTGTGTGTGATGTGGAGCATCCTGTGAAACCACGTACCCGGGTCACCCTGGGTTAACTCGGGCTGACCTGAGTCGTCAGCGACCCACCTCAGGGTCGACACGCTTTGACCCGGGTCGAGCGAGACAGAGTGCATGATGGGAGGTTGTAAGCAGAGGACATGACAAATAGCCACACCACCATAAAGGTTTCATTTCCGCCTTTCTTTATATTCAAACACACCATGAGCCAGACCGCTGCAGGAATGTCATGGAGCAATGAAGCAGCGTGTGCTCTGAACAACATTTGGGCCGAGGATTCAGCGCCGAGAAGCTGGATTTCCAGGTCATTTCGTAAGCACATTGTGGACTTGCTTCTGTGAGCCTCGGTCGACTCTGCTTGTGAAATGGCTTAGCCGACCCACATGACACCGGGTTGAGACCCAGGTAGGCTCGGGACCCGGGTCGGAGTGCCAGTGTGAAAGGGGCTGAAGTTACTGAAGTTGAATAAGAAGTCTCCAGTCCTGACCTGAAAGAGTGCTCCGGGTTCAGGTAGATATGGCCACCTATCCTGTAAGCTCATCACTAGTAGACTACTATATTTAGTCTAGAAATATATGTTGTAATAATTGTTGTGTTTCTGTATTGCTAATAACCAATGAGTAAAATCAAATATGTAATCAAACAAATAAACCATGTGATTCGCTAAACCGATTTTCATGACTCAAGTGAAATTATTCCAATAGCAATAAGACAGGCACAGGTGAAAATAAAGCCAGCCAATCAGCACAATCAGAATGCCCTCCCCCAAACTTCCATCCTCCTAGATTGCTACACTATGCAGTATACACACAATATAGATTTGAATAATAATCTTGTTAAATGCTTTTAAACCATTAAACTCTATAAACATTCTCGCATAGTTTGAATTTAGGATTCTGATGGAGAGTTTCAAAAATTAAAAAAGCTGGACAGGGTAAAGGTCAGTGAGTTGACAGGGGTAAAGGTCATTGAGTTGACATGGTAAAGGTTAGTGAGTTGACAGGGTAAAGGTCAGTGAGTTGACAGGGGTAAAGGTCAGTGAGTTGATCTCTGCACCAGGGTTCTGAGGATGGTTGGGTTACCTGGAGGTTCAAACATGTTCCCAATGCCCTTCTCTCTGCACTGTATTTGGACAGCTTGAATGATGTTCTTTAACAAAGCCACAGTGCCTTATTTATGGCCCAGCTGTTAATATGATTCACTACCCATTCCATTAGGAGTATCGTGGGAGTCTGGAACCAACTCCCCAGTAATGTTGTTGAAGTCGACACCCTGGGATCCTTCAAGAAGCTGCTTGATGAGATTCTGGGAACAATAAGCTACAAACAACCAAACGAGCAATATGGGCTGAATAATTGTACTCCAAAAAAACAGCAAGGGCGAAAAACACTAGTTTTTTTCCTCATGAAATTTATACCACACAGGGGAAATGCTATCCATGGTCTGTCTGTTTGTTTTTTGGACGCTTACTGTAAAATACATGTGTTCTGGTTGACATGCATGTTTGGTAGTTGTGTAGCCTTCTGAATACTTCGAGGAGGTTGCCTGCCTTCTCTTTAGGTTTGGTATAAAAGAAAGACTGAGAGGAGGGTTTATTAAGTGATGATCCCTCCCCCAACACTAACCTCAGCCTAGCTTATAAAAAAGAGCCTAGACTTCCTCTTCAGATAAGACACGGCTGATCTTAGACTTCCTCTTCAGATCAGACACGGCTGATTATTCCCATTAAGATCACTAGCTATGGAGATGGATATTGTCTACTCAGCTCTCAATCTCGGACCTGGCGTGCAAACAGGTAATTACTGAGGGTTTTTAATGCTTGCACTGTCAAATGTGATATCCTTGACATGATGATCAGTGATAAAACAATATTCTCAGATACCCTTTCCAGAATGATTTGGTGTGTTTCCAATGCCAGCAGGCATGCGGGAATCTGTTTGGATTGTAGGGAGAGTCAGGGAATCGTCCATGTGTTTGTAGGGAGCAGATCAGTCAAACAAGGAGCAGGCACATATCTTACACTTTTAAACTCAGCTTTCAGCCTCATGCACAGCAAAACATAATCAAGCATAGTGAAGCATGGTAAAGCACAGAGAGGTCTGGTAAAGCATAGGGAAGCATGGTAAAGCACAGAGAGGTCTGGTAAAGCATAGGGAAGCATTGTAAAGCACAGAGAGGTGTGGTAAAGCATAGTGAAGCATGGTAAAGCACAGAGAGGTCTGGTAAAGCATAGGGGAGCATTGTAAAGCACAGAGAGGTCTGGTAAAGCATAGGGAAGCATTGTAAAGCACAGAGAGGTCTGGTAAAGCATAGGAAAGCATTGTAAAGCACAGAGAGGTCTGGTAAAGCATAGGGAAGCATTGTAAAGCACAGAGAGGTCTGGTAAAGCATAGGGAAGCATTGTAAAGCACAGAGAGGTCTGGTAAAGCATAGGGAAGCATTGTAAAGCACAGAGGGGTCTGGTAAAGCATAGGGGAGCATTGTAAAGCACAGAGAGGTCTGGTAAAGCATAGGGGAGCATTGTAAAGCACAGAGAGGTCTGGTAAAGCATAGGGGAGCATTGTAAAGCACAGAGGGGTCTGGTAAAGCATAGGGGAGCATTGTAAAGCACAGAGAGGTCTGGTAAAGCATAGGGGAGCATTGTAAAGCACAGAGGGGTCTGGTAAAGCATAGGGGAGCATTGTAAAGCACAGAGAGGTCTGGTAAAGCATAGGGGAGCATTGTAAAGCACAGAGAGGTCTGGTAAAGCATAGGGGAGCATTGTAAAGCACAGAGAGGTCTGGTAAAGCATAGGGAAGCATTGTAAAGCACAGAGAGGTCTGGTCAAGCACAGGGAAGCATTGTAAAGCACAGAGAGGTCTGGTAAAGCATAGGGGAGCATTGTAAAGCACAGAGAGGTCTGGTAAAGCATAGGGGAGCATTGTAAAGCACAGAGGGGTCTGGTAAAGCATAGGGGAGCATTGTAAAGCACAGAGAGGTCTGGTAAAGCATAGGGAAGCATTGTAAAGCACAGAGAGGTCTGGTCAAGCATAGGGAAGCATTGTAAAGCACAGAGAGGTCTGGTAAAGCATAGGGGAGCATTGTAAAGCACAGAGAGGTCTGGTAAAGCATAGGGGAGCATTGTAAAGCACAGAGAGGTCTGGTAAAGCATAGGGGAGCATTGTAAAGCACAGAGAGGTCTGGTAAAGCATAGGGGAGCATTGTAAAGCACAGAGAGGTCTGGTAAAGCATAGGGGAGCATTGTAAAGCACAGAGAGGTCTGGTAAAGCATAGGGAAGCATTGTAAAGCACAGAGAGGTGTGGTAAAGCATAGGAAAGCATTGTAAAGCACAGCTAATTATGGTAAAGCATAGGGAAGCATTGTAAAGCATAGAGAGGTCTGGTAAAGCATAGGCAAGCATTGTAAAGCACAGAGAGGTGTGGTAAAGCATAGGAAAGCATTGTAAAGCACAGCTAATTATGGCAAAGCATAGGGAAGCATTGTAAAGCACAGAGAGGCATGGTAAAGCATAGGGAAGCATTGTAAAGCACAGAGAGGTCTGGTAAAGCATAGGGAAGCATTGTAAAGCACAGAGAGGTCTGGTAAAGCATAGGGAAGCATTGTAAAGCACATAGAGGTCTGGTAAAGCATAGGGAAGCATTGTAAAGCACAGAGAGGTGTGGTAAAGCATAGGGAAGCATTGTAAAGCACAGAGAGGTCTGGTAAAGCATAGGGAAGCATTGTAAAGCACAGAGAGGTCTGGTAAAGCATAGGGAAGCATTGTAAAGCACAGAGAGGTCTGGTAAAGCATAGGGAAGCATTGTAAAGCACAGAGAGGTCTGGTAAAGCATAGGGAAGCATTGTAAAGCACAGAGAGGTATGTTAAAACATATTAAAATAGGATAAACAAACCCTTATTAAAGTTTCCCCCAGTAAAAGCACAGTACAGTGTAATCAAGCATCATGGAAGCATTGTAAAGCACAGGTAAGCACTGTAAAGAATAGTGAGATACTGTATAGTAAAGCATATTAATAAACATGGCAAACCAGGGTAAACTATGGGAAATGCGTAGAATAACCAGGGGAAAAGCATGGCAAGTTTAAACATGGTAGCATAAAGTGTATTAACAGGGCAGCCTATCACATAGTGGACTATCCTGTTAAACCATTTATCAAGTTGAGCATTTGCATCCTTTCTTGAAACTGAAGGGTTGAATGCATTGCAAATATCAATGCATGTGAGTGACAAACACTATTTTACTACAGCGTGTGTAAGTGAAAGTGACTTTTATTTCAGAGGAAGTTGCTGTATTAAAACGTTTTCCAGATCTGTAAAAATGAATTAAAATGTTATTTAAATAACTGAAAATCCAAATACCGTACCACTGTACTTGCAAGAGAGGCATCTGAGCTGTGAGGCCTGGACACTGGAGGGGCAGCTTTTTAATTCCCTTTTCTTGTTTTGACACCCATCATTAGTCAGTCCTAATCTGCGGATAACGGAATACCTCGGAAATCGTGGAATTTGGAGCTCCCGTGGAATCTTCAGATTATATTCTGCCCCTGATCCTGCGTTTCCATGCCCCACCCTACCCGGGTTCAAAACCCTGCTGCCCCTGATACTGTGTTTCCATGCATCACCTAACCCGGGATCAAAACCCTGCTGCCCCTGATCCTGCGTTTCCATGCCCCACCCTACCCGGGATCAAAACCCTGCTGCCTCTGATCCTGCGTTTCCATGCCCCACCCTACCCGGGATCAAAACCCTGCTGCCCCTGATACTGCGTTTCCATGCCCCACCCTACCCGGGTTCAAAACCCTGCTGCCCCTGATCCTGCGTTTCCATGCCCCACCCTACCCGGGATCAAAACCCTGCTGACCCTGATACTGCGTTTCCATGCCCCACCCTACCCGGGTTCAAAACCCTGCTGCCCCTGATACTGCGTTTCCATGCATCACCCTACCCGGGTTCAAAACCCTGCTGCCCCTGATCCTGCGTTTCCATGCCCCACCCTACCCGGGTTCAAAACCCTGCTGCCCCTGATCCTGCGTTTCCATGCCCCACCCTACCCGGGTTCAAAACCCTGCTGCCCCTGATCCTGCGTTTCCATGCATCACCCTACCCGGGTTCAAAACCCTGCTGCCCCTGATCCTGCGTTTCCATGCCCCACCCTACCCGGGATCAAAACCCTGCTGCCCCTGATACTGCGTTTCCATGCCCCACCCTACCTGGTATCAAAACCCTGCTGCCCCTGATACTGTTCATTTAGCCAACCTGCATTGGCTGCCAATCCGAGCTGCCCTGATTTTTTTGGACACTTTCCCAAAGCAGGCCAAAGCGGGATGGGTGGAAGCACGTCACAACACTGACCAATCAAGTGACGAGTGGGCGTGAACATTGAACCCATATCCGGGGTGAGCAGGTATCTCTGTGCTTTAATATACTCAGATCAGTTTTTTGAGCAACAGAAAACTCTAAAGACTTGTTAGGGTTATTGGAAGCAAAGAAATAGCATCCATCCTTTCGGTTTTATAAACAAATTAAATCAACCTTAACCACAAGGCTTGCCGAGAAAGAATCGCTAACATACTGTCAACCACGATAAGCCAACAGGCTGCTTTATTTAAACACCTTCTGACTCAGAATGGTAAAGAGGAAGTTCTGAATGCTGCTGATATTCAAAAATTAAAACAAACTTTAGAAATCTGGCGGGCGCCACCGGTCTTTACCTCTGGGACCCATTTCTAATTAAAAATGTCTAATAATATTACAGTAGCTAATGAGGTTACTGCTGGGTAGAAAATTAGTCTGCTAAAATGTACATTATGGTGGGATTTTTGTTCAGTTTTGCCATGTAATTATGTACTGTATTACTAGTATGATGCAATGCATTTACAGTAAGTGCAGGTCCTGGATTCCAGTAAGTCAAGTCCTCTGTGCAGTCTCAGTAGAGGGCATGTGGGAAGTTTATTTTGAAAGGAGTGCTAACAAAGGATTTTAAAATCCACTTTCTTACACTTTCTCAGCAGTAGCTGCACTCTCTTGTGATTCTCTTTGAGTTTGGGTTCTCTTGCTCTTACCATGTTTCTCTAAATCTGCTTCACCTGGTTTTGAGCTGCTTTGAGCTTGTCAGGAGAATCCTGGTGCTGGCCCCCTCTACTCTAATACATCGTTTCCATGCATCACCCTACCCAGGCTCAAAACCCTGCTGCCCCTGATACTGCATTCCCATGCCCCTACTCTACCCAGGTTCAAAAAAGGCAAAGCGAACACTTTGCTGTTTAATCAAAAGTTTGCAGAACTTTGTAATGAGGTTGTGATGAGATTGTATAACACGCTGGTGAGGCTCTGCTCAGTTCTGGTCACCACCACAGTACCAAAAGGGCATCATGGCTGAAGAGCAACTCATCCCGGTGAGCTATGAAGCTATGAGCTATGAAGTAGATTGAGGGAACTGAATTGATGAAGCTTGTCAGTGCTGGAGGCCTCACCCCATGTGCTATATCTTTATTCTCAGCCTCACCACCTCCAAGGCCTCCCAAGAAGGAGACCCCGAAGACACCACGTTCCTTCAGGTGGGCTGCAGCAGCCTTTGCAGTGCTGTGGATCCTGACAACGATCATCACACTCAGTGTCATCTGTAAGTATTAAACACCCAGCAAGGAGCAGAGTGGAAACGGAACATTGCTCAGTGCATTCTACTGCCATTCCAGAATCGGATCCATACAAATCTGGAACATTCTGGAATATATATATATATATATATATATATATATATATATATATATATATATATATATATATATATATATTAAATATGGACTGGAGAGGAGAGCTAGAGGAGAGAATTATTGACCTGAGAGAAAACTATTGTTACTGACAGGGGCTGCAGGCTGAGGGCATTGCACCCTGGAGGTAACAATAGTCTTCCTGAGGGGCATTTAAATTTTCATTATGGCTGAGTCTGCAGTACATCTTTAATATATGAATCAGTCAAGAAAATAAGTGAGGCAAGGCTGGATAGTAAATAAAACTTATATATTTTGTTTAAATATAGCTGATACACCATCACTAAATAAATAAATAACAGAAATACATAAAATCATGTTTTTCAAGTTCATATCGTATAGTTAGCAGTTTTTCTCCGTCTGGTTTGCTGACTGCTGCATAATCCAGTTTATATCCCACCCGTCACATTTGTTTTCATCGAGTTGAATTTGTTTGAATTCAGAAAATAGTGACAGTGACGTTTAATCCCCATTTTAGTGTTTGGAGCATCTTTCCTTTGTAGTATGTTTTGAAGTTAATTACATTAACTCACAGAATCGGTGTTCAGCCATTTTCTCTTGTGAAGAGTGCAGGGGAGAGAGGCGTTCCTTTAAAAAGGGGTGGGACTGACAGTGATGTGAACCAATCACATGACAGACAGAGACTATTGCCCTGTGGTGTAAGGATGTTAGGACAATAGTTCAATCTATTTTCCTCCTATGATGAGGTTTAACCAATCACAGGCCAGAATTTTCAACCACTGATTCACAAATATATTGTGATATAGCCCACAGCCAAGGCTAGTTTGCACCCTTTAAATAGTTGACCTAGACACAGAAACTGTAGTCCAGTGCTTTCCTGCACACTTTTATTAACAAATAAAAGATTTAAATAAAACAAACTCTGTGACAAAAGTCTATAGAACCGGACGGCTAAGCCATTTACAAGTTAAATCACACAGCACTTGCTTTTCTGTCTGACAACACCAGTCTCTCCACATGCCACACACTCTCTCTAAACAAACATGTCAGACCTGGTTTTTTACCCCTCTCTATTAGGACCAGGTGCGCCTCATTATTGGCTCAACAGCCAATTAGCCCTCAAGGTATTCTGGGGGATGTAGTCATTTCAACCCCCTGGACTACATTTCCCCCTTTCCTCCCCTACTCTGCCTTGAGGGAAGAACAGTTACCAGCAGGGGACTAGAATGCCCAAAGCCACAGACTGAGAGCATTGTCCCCTGGAGGTAACTGTAGTTCTTTCCAAGGGATCTTTAGTTCCCCCACTATGAGCCGAGGTCTGCAGTTCAGATTTGTTTGAAGTCCATAGTGCATAGTTATTAAAGTTTTGTTGGCATATAGGTGTCTGTCTGACTTTCTGCAGCACAGAATTCCCAGAGGAGTCTGTTCAGATTGAGTCCTATTAAAGTCCTCAAATAAATCAGACAATCACTAATCTGCTTATTTTGATTTTCAGTTCCAGTGGTTTGATTTGATACGCACAACAAATCAAAACAGAAGCAATGGGGAGTTCTAATACATCTGCAATTAAAGGGGTGCTAACACATGTTTTATATACACATTTATTACCTCCTATTAGCTTTATTAACGTTGTCATGGGTTCCTCTTTTTAAGTGAGTGAACTGCAACACATTGATTGAGGAAACAGATGTAACCTTTCCTCTCTAGAGTATTTCAAATTGCCGTAAAAATACTACAAAGACTTAAAAAGGGGGAAGTTATAATGCTGCTGCTGGTAAGAACATTGATTTGAAAACCTTGGTTAGCACTCATTTAAATTGTGGTCAAAGTGTACAAAACAAAGTTAGCTTTGCTGTATCCTGTGCTGCAGCTCTCAGCTGTAATCGCACGTCATGGGCAGGGCTGTATTTTTTCATGCGAACAGATATTTCACGGTCTAAAAATCGGTATTTCACGATTAACATAATATTTATTAAACCAGAAAAATAGCGCTGTCACATTCAAAATGTATCATTTTCTCGAGGTATTATAAAACAAATGTTCTTAAATATTTAAATGCTTACCTGAAAAACTGTACATTGAAGAATATTCTTTTTATGTCCATGTTTTATTCTATTTTCACCATATCAAGCAAAAAATAAAAATAAAACTTTAGTAGAAATATTTTCCATCTTTGATGCAGCTGGTGTCTTTTTCGTTGAAGACATTTTAAAGAAATCATGCAGCTCTATGCAGTGTGTGCTCAAACTAAACCAGCTGTCAGGTTCCTAATAGCAATGCAACAGCTAGTGCGTCAATAAGGCACATGTTACATATATTTATTTAAGTCATGGGTCACGCATGAACTGTGCAATACATTTACTCAGGAGCTCTTGTCAGGATCGCAGGGTATCCAGATCACACTCCCTCCTGCATCCCTGTTCTCTTCCCACAATGTGCCACTCATTTCAGTCCGAGCACCAGCATTGCTGCAGGAGGGAGCAGGAAGGGGAGACACTGCGATGCTTACAAGAAAAACATCTTTCTCCTGGCAAATATTCTTGAGGAAAAGTTGAAAACTGCTTGACCATCTTCAATCCGGGTTCTGTCCTGCAGACCTTCCTCATCTCTATAACTGACTCTCTCCTCTGCTCCATTCTAATTCTCCTTGACCTCCTCTGCCTCTGACACTGTCGATCATGCTATTCTCCACTCCTCTCTCTGATCTGGGGATCTCAGGTGCTGCTCTACCTGGTTTTCCTCCTATCTCTCTAACCACTCATTTCAGGTTTCCTGGCATGGCTCTCTCTCGTCTCATCGCCTCCTCTCTACAGGTCCTTCAACGGGAAATACAGCGTGGAAAAGACTTGCAAGATACCTTCACCAATTTTATTGTTCAGAAATGTAGAAAGTATCATGGAAAATCAAATGCAAGTTTAACATAATGTGTGCCTCTTTCATATAGTGAAATCTACGAAGTGATGGCAGTTAGTGGAAATATTTTGTTTGCTATATGTACTTTAACGAGGGAGAACAGAGCTAGGAAGGTGCGTAAAGGAGAGGTTAAAGCGATAGTGCCTGTCGATGAAGGCTCTACCATGTGCTGGCTGGTCATGATGGGAGTTATACGCCAAGTCTAGGTCAACGATCACATGGTAGAGCCTTCATCGAGAGGGAACTATCACTATTAGAAAACACATTTCTCATTATTTTCTTTAAACCCTAGATGCACCTTACAGTTATAATGATTCCTTGATACTTGCCCGGATTGGTTTTAAATTTGATGCTGTGACATAGCAGCAGGCATCTGCCATCTGCCCACTAGAGCTGAAAGCTGATTGGCTGATTGTGTTAAATGCAGGGTTTAATGCATTCACTACTACCAGTCACGATAGTGTCACAATGTATTTGTTAAGAAGAGACGCTGTCTGATTGTCATTTTTCTCAGTTTTCAGAAATTCTCAGTCTTCAAGCCTCTTTGAGAAGTATTCAAAGCTGCAGAATCAACAGAAAGAAATGGACAAAACCTTCTCTGCTTTACAGAAGAACTATAAGAACGTGAATGAAAGTGGGATCCTTGGTAAATAATCATATTCATATATAAGCGTTGAGGTATCAAGCATCAAGCATTTTCATATTTGCAAAGTCCTGGGTGAATCTGTCTTGCATTCACTCAAATCCAATGACAGAAATGAGTGGACGAATCCACCCGATCTGATTGAGATCAGTCGATTCAATGGGCCATTATCAAGCAAAAATCATCCCATAGGAATGGGCCAGTAGGTACCTGGATCAAGCGTTTTAATGGACGTCGGATGTAGTAGCCGCTAGAGGGCGCTAAACAAGCAGTGTTGAAATAATAGTCAAAATGACTTTAATAGTAACACAGTTAGGTTTAGGGGTTGAGATTAGGTTAGTTGTAGACATTACGTTTAGGGGTAGGGGGTAGATTTAGGGGTTGGTTGGCTAGTAGTTACCTACTGGCCCATTCCTATGGGAAGATCGGCTGACGGATCGCACTGTTACAGATTATACCTTGTTCCTAAATGGATGCAGAGCTTAATATACAAAAGCAAGTCTCTGATATCAGCTTTTAAATTAGGTTTAAATATACATTCTTTTCCATAGTTATTCTTGTACAGTAGTGTGCACATTTATAAGAAAACCACAAGATTTGTCATTTATATCCTTTGTACCTGCATGCAAACCTCAGGGTGTGAGAATTTCAATTTCCGCTCAGTAATCAGTCATATAGAAACAATAGGCACCCATGCATGAAAATGTTTGTGGTTCTGTGTTCCTTTTCTCTTACTATTTTAAGTAAATTGCATGTGTGGCCTATTAAATCCATCAATTAAATTAGGCAATCACTTTGTCTATTTTGACAATTTTCCAAGATTTTCGGTTACAGTGGTGTGATTTCATGCGCACAACAAATCCAAACTACAGAAGCAATGGGGTGTTCTAATAGATGTGCACACTGCTGTATATAAACAGAATAGACCAGGAATGATCATAGAGTGCTGTGATCCTCGTCTGGGTTATTCCACTATCCTCATGTGGCTGCTAAAATGAATAAAAAAAACACCTAAAATGATGAGTCTCACTACGAATGCATTGCTGATCTATCATACTGTAAACAATACTAACCCAGTGAGAATAGATAGGACAGAAATGGCCTTGTTTGTAATTTTCTTACGTTCTCATATTTAAATCAACCTGCTTGAGCCTTATTGTCTGTAGAAGTTATTACCTTGGCTGTATATTTTTCATGGTAAGAAATGGCTTATTACACGTCACTTTACGGTCTAGAAATAGATATTTCACTGTGTCACGATTAAACAATATATTTTGTAAAACAGAAAAATAGTGATGTCACATTCAAAATTGATATTTTTTCTTGACAGTAATTGTACAACATATGTTCCTAAATATTTAAATACTTACATTGCAGAGTATTTTGTTCTTTATATCCACCTTTTAAACACATTCTGTTTTCACCATCAGTGAAATATCAAACAAAACAAAATAAAATAAAACATAAATAAAAATAACAGACACATGAAACGTCCTAGACTAATTCTTTTTAGGCATTTTGGCTGTGACTGTTTTCCATAATTGTTGGCGGAGCTTCCTTTGTTTGAAAGCTCAAGAGTAATAGGGTATAAAAAAGGTTTTGAAAGTCTGTTTGGAGAAGAGAGAAAAAAGAGGGAGTTATTAGAGAGTCAGAGAGAGAATTTACAGGCAACCTGTTCAAACGGCAAAAAAAAAAGTTAGTCTGTGTGTAGCATGCTTCTAATCTTTGTTTAGTCAAACAACATTGTTTTGGTTTTTTACTAGTTTCTATAGCGGGTTCGACTAATACTAGTGCAATAGCTATTCCCACACGCTGCTCAGTCGCGTTGGGCAATATTCCCGTTTTGGGTCCTGTTTTCATCCAGTTGGTTTGATTTATATATTTATTTTGATACTTTACTGCTGTTACGGGACAACGGAACGAGAGAAAACATTTTCAAGCAAGTGGCAACTCCCAACATTGTATGAACTGGAGGACTTGCACACGGATTCATTACAACCGGGTGAGATCGATCCTTTTCTATTTTTTGCTGCAGCTCGGATTACATATATTTTTTGAATGGCCATTCGGGTTTTTGTTTGAAGAGAGTTCTTGTTGGGATTGCTGGATTGTTGTGTTATTTTTCTAGAACTTTATTGGTTTGGTTTGTTACTTTCTGGGTGCGTTTTAATATCAAGTCTGGGACTGAAACTTTTAAATACTCATACACTTGTATATAACTATTGCAACTGCGTGGGCCATAGAATGAACAGCCTGATTAGTGGTTGGCCTGCCTGTATTTTTTTGGTGTCTCCTTCCCTCTCTTTCTTTTTTGCTTACTCAAGTTCCAACAGCGAGGCAGATTATTAATGGTTTTGCTATAAATTAGTATTGTGATTGTATGTATCGGTACAAAGGCCTGTACATATTAGTATATTGTGTGTGTGTGTGTGTGTATATATATATATATATATATATATATATATATATATATATATATATATATATATATATAAAAAATAAAGTATGTTTGTCTTTTCCAATTGCCATGTTTATGTGATTAGCAATGCAGTGTTGGTGTGCTCCTTGAAGGGTTATCTGAAGATATACCGGGTAGTTTCTTCTACTAATAGTTTTACTTGATATTGTTTGTTCTACTAACCTGAATGTTTAGTTTGCTTACCATTGAATCAGGGTTGATATTTGCCAGATTTCTGATCTTACTTAAGACTTGCTGTTCTGATTACGCCAGGGTACACCTGTTCTTAGTACTATATACAAATAGATATAATAAACCTATCCTGTTTAAAATTTACTCCCTTGGTTCTCGTGAAATCCTTGTTTTTTGCTGTACTGATTTACCTGCTGGGACTGTGGTATTGAATGTTTTATGTTCGGTGCTAGTATACACTTATGGCCTAGGTGTTTGGTTATTGTACGCTAGGTAAGTTTGTTACAGTTTATTAATCCCAGAATCTCATCAAGCAGCTTCTTGAAGGATTCCAGGGTGTCGGCTTCAACAACATTCTGTTCTGAATGCCCCTTTAACTAATCTCCATTTGTGACCCCTGGTCCTTGTTTCTTTTTTCAGGTCAAAGAAGTCCTGGGTTGACATTGTCTATACCTTTTAGGATTCTGAATGTTTGAATCAGATCGCCGCATAGTCTTCTTTGTTCAATACTGAATAGATTCAATTCTTTTAGCCTGTCTGCATACAACTTGCCTTTTAAACCCGGGATAATTCTGGTCACTCTTCTTTGCACTCTTTCTAAAGCAGCAATATCCTTTTTGTAGTGAGGTGACCAAAACTGAACACAGTATTCTAGATGAGGTCTTACTTATGCATTGTAAAGTTTTAACATTACTTCCCTTGATTTAAATTCAACACTTCTCGCAATATATCCGAGCATCTTGTTGGCCTTTTTTATAGTTTCCCCACATTGTCTAAATGAAGACATTTCTGAGTTAACATAAACTCCTAGGTCTTTTTCATAGTTCCTGCATTCTTTGATGCAGCTTGGGTCTTTTTCGTTGAAGACATTGTAAAAAAATTGTGCTGTTCTATGCAGTGTGTTCAATCCTTTAATGGAAGCAAACTAAACTGGCTGCCAGCTTTCTAAATGCACTGCATTTTTTCAATAAGGGAAACGTTTGCTGTATTTATTTATTATAAATTTAGAGTGACCAATTATTATTTTTATTTATTTCCCCCCAATTTGGAATGTCCAATTATGTTTTTTCTCCTCACCGCAGCGAGTCCCCACACAGCACAGACGTTCTGTGGGCATCCTTCAATCTCACAAGCCTAAAGCCAGAATCGTTTATACATCGTGCAATCCAGAGCAGTGGTGGGCAGGCTACCGATCCAGAGAATAGAGATCAGCTGTGCCTCTTATCCACTCTGAATGTGCTCGATGTCTGGCCAGTAGGGTTCGCTGCTGCGCAATGAGGAGAAGCAATCCCTGCCGGTTTGCCATCCCCCATTCTCCACCGCGGGATCGTCTGAGCCAATGTGACATCCCCTCCGGGTCCCCAGCAAAGTTCAGCCTCTTTGCACAAGCTGGACACGAACTGGCGCCGTCCAAGCTGTATTTATTTCTAACCAGTAAAAAAATTGTATATTTCCACTATTCATTCAGAAATGCGTACGTTTCACAGAAATAATGAAATCCATAATAACTGTGAAAAAAATATAGCCTCAATGATTTACTAGTGTTAGGAGCATGATGTTAAGAGAACTGACCTCAACATACATCAAATCCTTTGTTTTGGTACGGGCAGCTTGCAGGTGTTAGGGTTGTAGAATGAGTTGGCTGTAATGCTTCTATTCTTTATGCTCCAGTAAGTTAACATGCACTTACAGTTGTTGATTGACAATTCTGTTTTTTCCCTTTTCTAGTGTGGAAATGGATTAGGAGTGCTTCAGGTACTGTATTTTTAATTACAACTAACTGGAGAAATGCTAAAAAAATAAATAGTTCAACTGGTCTCTGTTTTGCAAACTATGTATACATTATTGGTCCCTACTCACAAAATGTTTCCACATGCTTGCGTCAGCAAACAAGTCGCAGGTGAGGCCCGGTGTGGTTTCACACCTAGCTGTAATACAGAACAGCCAGGCCTTCCTAACTGATACAGTAACATGTATGCCAGGAACATGCATCCCTGTCACATTGTAGAGCTATCAGGATGTATATCAACAGTACGTAGAGAATAGTAGAGAATAAGAATTAGCAATGAAATGTTTCATCACAATTTGATAAGCAAGTCTCCAGATTTATGTAAAATGTATGAGATGCAGAGGGACGGATGTATGTATGTACGGACCGACTGGATCCCCACTATATCCCCAGAAACTGATACTCAATAGCTTATGCTAAATAAGTTAATACCATATTTTAGTGCAATTGGATACCAGGTATATATTGGAGAATATGAAGTGTGACATCCATACGTATGACTGCCTCCACCATAACCCTTGCAAGGGGGCTCATCCCCAGCAAAGGATAATAATACCACCACATACAGTTTGTATTAGTAGACTGATATGAGAATTATGGTCTCCTCTCCTCTCTCTCTCGCTCCTTTACAGTTGACGTGACTCTGGATGTTGATACAGCAAACCCATGGCTCATCCTATCTGAGGACAGGAAAGAAGTAAAAGATGGAAACACACGACATGATCTCCCTGACAGTCCAAAGAGATTTGATCGTGTTGTCAGTGTCCTGGGCAAGCAGGGGTTCACCTCAGGGAGACACTACTGGCAAGTGGAGGTGGGGGAGAAGACTCAGTGGACTTTAGGAGTGGCCAAAGAATCCATCAACAGGACAGGGATGATTATAGTGAGCCCTGAGAATGGTTACTGGACTGTGTGGCTTAGAATTTCAAGTGGGTTCAGAGCTCTTACGAACACCCCAACTCCTCTCCCTCTGAGTTTGAAGCCTCGGAAACTGGGGGTATATCTGGATTATGAGGAAGGTCAGGTGTCATTTTACAATGTGGAGACCAGATCTCACATCTTCACTTTCAGTGACACCTTCACTGAGAAAATCTACCCATTTTTCAGTCCGGGTCTCTTTGAGCAGAAAAATGAAGCCCCATTGATCATCTATCCTGTCAGTGATCGAGACTGAATACGGTCCCTTGGAATAATGATGTTTTGAGTGGTTGTTTTTCTTTAAATGTGTTTTTTTACCTTCTTACCTGTATCACTTTCAGTGACTGTGATTCTCTAAGGTGACTTCAGTCAAATATGTATTACTTTGGACATGTTTAACTGGTTTCAATGTCATTCAAAGTTTTTTTTAAATTCTTACCATATTCATAAAATTAATAAAATATTCATAAAATACCGATTGTACTTACCATGTTTAAAATGTCACAAGAAACATTACTTTTGTTGCCCATGTCACAGGAATAATTTTTTTCTAATTTATTCCAGTTCGTTTAGATTTTTTTTATTTTATTCACACATCATTGGCAATTAAACCAGGGAATTAAGATTTTTTTATTTTTATTTTAAATATCGTAGTGTATCCCTTTCATGCTTCCGTCTGCAACTATGTTGGTGCTCTGGTTGAAATGAGTGGCTTCTTATGGGAAAGAAAGCCAGCAATATTGCAGGAGGGAGTGTGATCTGGATACATTGCGATCCTGAGAAGAGATTTGTTTCCTGCCGAACCTCCTGAGTAAATGTTGAGAAATGTATTGCCCGGCTAATTTATGACCCATGATGTGTGATTAAAGATGTCAAAAGAGTCAGCAACATCTTTAAAAATATAATGCTGCTGTACAAACAACACGGGACACAGCAAAAGTAAAGTAATACCGATCCACAAAAAGAGAGACAAAACCAAACCAGGTAGCTACAGACCAATAAGCCTGACTTCTATTATATGTAAATTTATGGAAATGCTAATAAGATCCAAAATGGAAAATTACCTATATGGTAACAGTATCTTGGGAGACAGACAGTCAGCATGGTTTTAGGAAAGGGAGATCATGTCTAACTAACCTGCTTGATTTTTTTGAGGATGCAACAATCGACAATGGATAATTGCAAAGCATACGACATGGTTCATGGTTTATTTAGATTTCCAGAAAGCTTTTGATAAAGTCCCGCATAAAAGATTAATTCTCAAACTGAACGCAGTAGGGATTCATGGAAATGCATGCACATGGATTAGAGAGTGGTTAACATGTAGAAAACAGAAAGTACTGATTAGAAGAGAAACCTCAAAATGGAGCGAAGTAACCAGTGGAATACCACAGGGATCAGTATTAGGTTGCTCTTCCTAATCTACATTAATGATTTAGATTCTGGTATAGTAAGCAAACTTGTTAAACTTGCAGACGACACAAAAATAGGAGGAGTGGCAAACACTGTTGCAGCAGCAAAGGTCATTCAAAATGATCTAGACAGCATTCAGAACTGGGCAGACACATGGCAAATTACATTTAATAGAGAAAAGTGTAAGGTATTGCACGCAGGCAATAAAAATGTGCATTATAAATATCATGTGGGAGATACTGAAATTGAAGAAGGAATCTATGAAAAAGACTTAGGAGTTTATGTTGACTCAGAAATGTCTTCATTTAGACAATGTGGGGAAGCTATAAAAAAAGGCCAACAAGATGCTCGGGTATATTGTGAGAAGTGTTAAATTTAAATCAAGGGAAGTAATGTTAAAACTTTACAATGCATTAGTAAGACCTCACCTAGAATATTGTGTTCAGTTCTGGTCACTTCGTTACAAAAAGGATATTGCTGCTCTAGAAAGAGTGCAAAGAAGAGCAACCAGAATTATCCCGGGTTTAAAAGGCATGTCGTATGCAGACAGGCTAAATGAATTGAATCTATTCAGTCTTGAACAAAAAAGACTACACAGCGATCTGATTCAAACATTCAAAATCCTAAAAGGTATAGACAATGTCGACCCAGGGGACTTTTTTGACCTGAAAAAAAGAAACAAGGACCAGGGGTCACAAATGGAGATTAGATAAAGGGGCATTCAGAACAGAAAATAGGAGGCATTTTTTTACACAGAGAATTGTGAGGGTCTGGAACCAACTCCCCAGTAATGTTGTTGAAGCTGACACCCTGGGATCCTTCAAGAAGCTGCTTGATGAGATTCTGGGATCAATAAGCTACTAACAACCAAAGAAGCAAGATGGGCTGAATGGGGCCTCCTCTCGTTTGTAAACTTTCTTATGTTTGTAAACTTTCTTATCTTACTTTCATGCAAGAGCTGTTACACATATTTGAAGTACATTACCTCATTTTTTTTTACTTATTACAAAATTTGTGCGGGCTAAAATCCTGTTATATCACATTTCGTGGATGCATTGCTTTAGTGGCAATAAAAAACACATGCAAAAACAAATGAAATAATAATACAAATCTGTAGACAGCAGAATCTGATCAAAACTGAAACAGTACTTTACACCTTATCCCAGTTCTGTAATATCTTTCTACATCATTTATTACAGAGCTGCCATAAAACCGTGTGATAAAAAAAATACAGGCTTAACCTTGGGGTTATACATTACATTGATAAGAATGAATTACTTGTTACTGGAAACTGTGTGTGTGTCAGTCACGTGTGCCAGTGTGCTTGTGTGTGTGTGTGTCAGTCACGTGCGCCAGTGTGCTTGTGTGTGTGTGTGTGTGTGTGTGTGTGTGCGCTTGTGTGTGTGTGTGTGTGTCAGTCACATGTGCCAGTGTGCTTGTGTGTGTGTGTCAGTCACGTGTGCCAGTGTGCTTGTGTGTGTCAGTCACGTGTGCCAGTGTGCTTGTGTGTGTGTGCTTGTGTGTGTAT
The DNA here is from genome assembly GCF_902713425.1 of Acipenser ruthenus. Taxonomy (NCBI): domain Eukaryota; kingdom Metazoa; phylum Chordata; class Actinopteri; order Acipenseriformes; family Acipenseridae; genus Acipenser; species Acipenser ruthenus. The sequence goes on from NC_081229.1 coordinate 10,888,645, forward strand.
GGGGGGAGGGCATGAAAGGCTAATGAAATAACTTTTTAATGGTTCTAACAAATGAAAGAATTCCATGAATAATTGACCAGTCAAGCACTTCAATACACTGTGTAGACCTTGCATATAATATGCAGTTGTGAAAGAAGTGCAAGATATAGTAAGCTCTATCTAGATGAAGTGAGCGAGGAAGTGCAAGTGTGGAGCAGTGTGGATTTTACATTTCCAAGTGCCCTAGAAGATGCACATCCTAGGGGGAACCAGTTTCCACAGCTGCACTCTGGCTATGTACATGACACCCCCGAATAGACTGCAACCTCAGTCCAGCATGTAATACAAACTAAGGTACACCCACCTTAGTAAGCACATTTTATTTTATAGTACAGTCCCGACAGACAACCCAAGATGAACCACTTACAGCACAGCAGTCCTTCACGTCCCTTTTCTTCCAGCAGAGTTCAGTGTCAACACAGCAGGGGATAAAACAAGGGCTGTCTGTTTACCTCGTCATCAGCTTGGATGGTGAAAACCACAGGCGGCGCGTGAGTCTTTCGTTTGGGGAGGCTAGTATTCCATACTTTTCCCCCTGCATTTATTGATTTATTGAACCCAATGATGTACAGTAAGATACACACACACACACACACACATATTATATATATATATATATATATATATATATATATAATTAAGCCGTGGATTATTATTTTTTTATTACTCTGTTAGTAGTGAGTCTGAAAACAAAGTTTCATTCATTGTGTTGATTTTGAAAAACAGTCGGACTGACGGACACAAATAAAAGCTATAAACCGGATTCATTCTCCTACGTCTATTTGAGAACTTGTATAATAATTTATAGCACAAAACAGACCTCGAAACCACTCAGGGATGCTACATATATTTGACATTGTTTTTTTCCCTATCGCCACTCTCATCCAATTCAAAACTCTTTTACTCGTCTATCCCTCTCTCAACCTTTCTGCACCCTCCTATTATAGACTATTATTTCTCCCTACACCCCTTCACTCTTCTGCCAGATTAGCTGTACCCCCCCACTCCGCTCCCCCACTTCCAGAACCCGCTCCTTCTCCTCCCTTGCTCCTCAGTAGTGGAACAAACTCTTATTCTTCTTTCTCTTCCATTTGTTATACAGCTGCCATAAAACAACAGAACCACTGTGATAAAAAAGCTTAACCTTTGAACCTATAAATTGCATTGATAAGAGTGAATTGCTTGTTACTGGAAACTGTGTGTGTGTCAGTCACGTTTGCCAGCGTCCTTGTGTGTATGGGGGAGGGGAAGCAAGAACGGCTAATGAAATAACTTTATTAATTAGTTCCAGCAAATAATTCCATTAAAATGACCAGCCAACCACTTCAATACACTGTGTAGACCTCACATATAATATGCCAGATGTAGTAAGGTATTAACAATGTCGACCCAGGGGACTTTTTTGACCTGAAAAAAGAAACAAGGACCAGGGGTCACAAATGGAGAGTAAATAAAGAGGCATTCAGAACAGAAAATAGGAGGCACTTTTTTACACAGAGAATTGTGAGGGTCTGGAACCAACTCCCCAGTAATGTTGTTGAAGCTGACACCCTGGGATGCTTCAAGAAGCTGTTTGATGAGATTCTTCGATCAATAAGCTACTAACAACCAAACGAGCAAGATGGGCTGAATGGGGCCTCCAATCATTTGTAAACTTTCTTATGTTCTTATGTTCTTATTTCTCCCTACACCCCCTCTCGCCCCCTCTGCTTTTCTGCCAGATTAGCTATACCCCCCCACTCCGCTCCCCCGTTTCCAGAGACCGCTCCTTCTTCTCCCTTGCCCCTCAGTAGTGGAACGACCTGCCCACGGATATCAGTACTGCTCAGTCCCTGACCACCTTCCGGCGCCTCCTCAAGACACACCTGTTCAGACAGCATATGTAAACCTCACAACTCTCAACGATACTGGACTATATGGCACCCAATTGTACCAGTACCTGCATCAGCTTGTACTTGCACTGAACTGCTTCATAACTCGCGTATTCTACTTCTGCTCTTAATTATAACTCTTCATTGTATCTGGCACTTGATTTTACTCTTAGAGATCCATATTCACGTTTTTGGTAACTGCTCTTAATTTGAAATTGTTCTCATGCATTTATCACACTCATTACGTGCTCTTAATGGACTTTACTCATATAAGCAAATATTTTTATTATAAGTTTACAGCTCTTAGTTGAACTCGCTCCTAAATGTAATTATTTACTGTAATCTTTGCTCTTATCTCAATTTGATCTTATTTTCTACTTATTTTATTGTTCTTTATAACTGCTCTTAACTGTAATGTGATATTCCGTCATGTGATTTTCTGCACTGTGATATGTTATAAGGTGATATTTTGAAATAACTGTACATCACACTGCTAAGAAAGAAATAATAATAATGATAATAATAATAATAATAATAATAATAATAATAATAATAATAATAATACAAAAGGCAGAGTGGCACATTTGTGACTGGGTCATCTACCTTTAAGATAGTCGATTTTTAAAGCGCTTGAAAAATCAAGTAATCATAACTGTGTGAAACTGATGAAGGCAAAAGTGCAGCAATTACTACACTTATCTGTGATTTTAAAACTAAAAGTGTTTTTTGAACAGCGCACATCAGTGCATTACTTCATTTCCACCACAGGGGGCAGTCTTGTGCCTCTTTAAATATTGCAAATTTTTTGCACTGCTTTAGTGCAAATAAAAATCAAATGCAAAACCCAGTGTGTGTGTGTGTGTGTGTGTCAGTCACGTGTGCCAGTGTGTGTGTGTTTGTGTGTGTCAGTCACGCGTGCCAGTGTGTGTGCGTGTGTGTGTGTGTCAGTCACGTGTGCCAGTGTGTGTGTGTGTGTGTCAGTCATGTGTGCCAGTGTGTGTGCGTGTGTGTGTGTCAGTCACGTGTGCCAGTGTGTGTGTGTGTGTGTCAGTCACGCGTGCCAGTGTGTGTGCGTGTGTGTGTGTGTGTGTCAGTCACGTGTGCCAGTGTTTGTTTGTGTGTTTGTGTGTCAGTCACGTGTGCCAGTGTGTGTGCGTGTGTCAGTCACGTGTGCCAGTGTGTGTGCGTGTGTGTCAGTCACGTGTGCCAGTGTTTGTGTGTGGGTGTGTGTGTGTGTGTGTCAGTCACGTGTGCCAGTGTTTGTTTGTGTGTTTGTGTGTCAGTCACGTGTGCCAGTGTGTGTGCGTGTGTCAGTCACGTGTGCCAGTGTGTGTGCGTGTGTGTCAGTCACGTGTGCCAGTGTTTGTGTGTGTGTGTGTCAGTCACGTGTGCCAGTGTTTGTGTGTGTGTGTGTGTGTGTCAGTCACGTGTGCCAGCGTGCTTGTGTGTATGGGGGAGGGGAAGCATGAAAGGCTAATGAAATAACTTTATTAATTGTTCCAGCAAATAATTCCATTAAAATGACCAGTCAAGCACTTCAATACACTGTGTAGACCTCACAAATAATATGCAGTTGTGAAAGAAGTGCAAGATATAGTGCGCTCTATCTAGATGAAGTGTGAGGAAGTGCAAGTGTAGAGCAGTGTGGATTTTACATTTCCAAGTGCCCTAGAAGATGCACATCCTAGGGGGAACCATTTTCCACAGCTGCAGTACAGCATATCCAGCCGTGAGAAATGGTTCCCCCTTGGATTTTCAATACAAGAGTCGCATTATAGGCTATGCAGTGTTTATAAATGCCTGCTGGAAATACTTATACATAAACATGTTTCTCTTTGACAAATATTAGTGATTCCAAACATTGTAAGCAGTGTGATGGCAAATGTACAGAGATATGTGTAGGCCTACTCATCATGAAAGGGCACGTATTTATACAAGCATGTGTTTTATAGGATTAACTATCTGCACAGATATTACAATATAATAATAATAATAATAATTTGCATTGATGACTTGTCGATTTAATGCAATAACTTTTCAACTTATCGGTACTCTTTCATTGGTGCATTATTAAAAATATTTGTAGTTCGTTGCATGTTTATATCAGGAGCAGAATGAGCAGGGGCACTGAATTATATACTACACTGGGACTCAGATAGGGCTAATCTGACAGCCCGAGATAACCCGAGCATTCACGGAAACGACCGATGTAACCCTCCAACACGAATTAGAGCAGGAGGAAAACGCTGATCATGTCCGAATACCCAGGTGGACTTTCGTAAAACCAAACATTTGTAAACAACTTACAGAAATTCTAGATAAGTGCAGTGGGAAAGAAGTAATTAAAAAACAGGCAAATTACTATGTGAAATATTTATATACAGATGGATCAAAGGATCCAAGGAGGGAAAGTGGCTATGGCAATATGTATACCTGAGATGGAGTTAAAGTGGCTATGGCAATATGTATACCTGAGATGGAGTTAAAGTGGCTATGGCAATATGTATACCTGAGATGGAGTTTTGTAGAAGGGAAAGATCCGATCACCTATTTATATTTGGCATTGTTAGGAGCGATACATAAAGTGATGGAATTAAATCCAGACAGAGCAGTCCTGTTTACTGATACTCTGAGTTCACTGAATGCTATTGAGACAGGGAGTGGAGTCAGGAAAGATATTATAGATGGTATTGTAATAGCATTAAATGAATGTGCAATCAGAGACTATAGATTTTATATTAGCATGGGTACCAAGCCATTCTGGGGTGGTAGGTAATGAACAGGTGGATCTGATGGCAAAAAAATGGGTTATTGAGAAAGGAAGTGGATATGGTACTCCCTCTGAGCCAGGCACAAACCAATGCAATAACTAAACAAAAAAAAATCATAGAATTATGACAATGGGAACACAATCTTAAGGGAAGGTTTTATTATGATATACAGCCAAAGATCAGGTTAGGGAGTGAAACATCTAGAGGGGAATTGAACAGGGTGGAAGAAACTATAATGAACAGATTGAGAACTGGACATACAGCAGCATTGAGGCCGCATCTGTTTAGAATAGGGAAGCATATCGATGCATTATGTGGCGATTGTCAAAGGCTGGAAACTGTACACAATTATATTTTGGAATGTAGTAAATTTCTCATGTAGGGAGCTGTGAAACTATCAGGATACGTTAATGTTCGTCATACAACTTAATTTTTCCATCTCAGAGAAACAGAGAGAGACCAGTTTCTCTACAAATAAGGATTTAATGTGATTATTATGTTATTGTGTATTTTTTTTAATGCAATGTAAAGCAGTCAATATTATAAAATAAACGAATAAGTCGGTCAGATCAAAAATCTAGAGCGCAGTGAGTGCTGCAGGACTGGATTTGAGAATCGGGTCAGTCTCCAGTACTTGGTACCAATGGGCAATCATCATGTAGCTTGAATTAAGAAACTTCTTTGTTATATTCGGATTCAATGTGTTATTTTGCTGAAAATTAATAGAAATATATACTGTAGCGTTTTTGGGTTCTTGGGACAAAGATGAGTCTGAGGCCGTGATGGAGTTGAAGGCTCACGCAGTTTATTTTTTTTAACAAAATAATCAATAAAATAAAATCAGGGAAGGGAACTGGGAGTCAAAAATAAAAAGATTGATATTAGTTGTCTTTCCTTACTCTACCTTTTTTCGCTTTCTCTCCCCTAAACACAACCTTCTACAACACTTGTCTCCCCAAATCTCCCGGTCTTTTCCACACACCCCCATGCTCCCTCCGCCCCTTACTCAGACCCCGCCCCCACGTCTTTCATGCCAAACTTTAACCCCAATTCCTCTACACACAACATGTAAGCCCTGCACGCATATGCACACAATGCAACCCCCTGCACGCACGCACACACACAACACGTGAAACCCTGCACATATACACACACAATGCAACCCCCTGCACGCACGCACGCACACACACACCCTCAACACTATCCTGATTGTGCTCCTCCCCCCTAGGATCACTACAATACTTTATAGACATGCTGTTAATGTTTTGTTTTTTTGCATGTTTAAATTGCATAATCAAAATTCAGGTTGTGTTCGTTACCTATGGTGTCAATAATTACACTACAAAAAAACATCTATACACTCAGAATGCATTACTTCTTTAAATTACTTTTTTTTATATAAAATGTGTATGTTTCAGTTCTCATCAAATAAGACATGCATACCATTAAATTCATTCTCACATTACTCATTAGAAAACTTTCGTGATCATTTATTTTCAAGTTTTGAAATCCTATATATATCCTATATATATCCTATAAATCATATATATATATATATATATATATATATATATATATATATATATATATATATATATTACAGGCTACTTTCAAATCGTTTCACAATCGTTTATATAAACAGGTTGGTCGCATAGTTAATACTATAAGCATTCATTCGTTAGACGACTAATAAGTAAATTGTTTTAGCTGCGAGAAAAATGACATTTAAATCAAGACAAAACTCAACAGGTTGCTCAAGTGAGATCATCATTGTAGTAAGTTGCGTACTAAAGAACACGTCTTTAAAGGGGAACCGAAACAGAAAAAGAAATTAATAAAAAAAATACTGATAAATTACTCCATGTGGTCCGTATTTAAAAGACAAAAATAAAATAAAAATCCATTATGGTCCCATTTTTAAAACTGATATTTTTGCCCCAAGCAAGAAATCCTGTGATGTCACAGAGTGAACACCTTTAGTGTTGGACATGGAAGCTGCAATAAAGACAGACTACGACAGCAGCTCCGATTCAGATTTGTGTCTCTGTATTCAGAAACAATGTACAATAATAAAAGCCTTATAGAGCAACTATCTTCCGATGGCCTGGAGCTCTATCATTTCGAGCCGTATGAGAGCAAAACGAATGAAACAGAAAATAGCAGCGATGAAGACAAATCTCCCGGCAGCAGTGTGGAGTAGTGGTTAGGGCTCTGGACTCTTGACCGGAGGGTCGTGGGTTCAATCCCAGGTGGGGGACACTGCCGCTGTACCCTTGAGCAAGGTACTTTACCGAGATTGCTCCAGTAAAAACCCAACTGTATAAATGGGGAATTGTGTGTAAAAAAAAATAATGTCATTGTATGTAAATAATGTGATATCTTGTAACAATTGTAAGTCGCCCTGGATAAGGGCGTCTGCTAAGAAATAAATAATAATAATAATAATAATATTCAGAAACATTTCTTCAAATTCCGCTAGACGGAGCCAAAACCACAACAATGTCCGTGCACAGGTATCCGAATGCAAACGAGAATAAAGCCTAATTCCACTGGGATTTCACGTTCCTTATCTCAGGTGCTCCTGTGGTAACTGCCAAGCAGTGGGTACACAAAGAGAGAGCATTTATTGTCAGGAAATCGACAAAACTCGGGAGACCTGTAAAAATAATGACCTTCCCTTTACATGCGTAACCTGTCACCCAGACTTCAACCCAGTATGTCTGAACCACGGGGTGCTGGATACAGCCTGTGACCAGTACCGACAACAATACAACGAGACGACTCCAAGAAACGCCCGGATGAGTATGTAAATCACAGCTTCTACTTTTGTAAAGTTCTATATTAGATTATTAACATTTACTATCGTGAAAACAAGTTCAAATGTCAAATAAAATCACAGGTTATATTATTTAGGCTTTTCCAAAACAGAACAGTTGACAACAAAGACAACGTGCGTGTGTAGCTGTCATGTTACATGCTTACATGATATCCCACTCAATCTTGGTCAATGAGCAAAATATTTGTTTCAAATTGTGCGAAATAATTTCATCAAACATCGAAATAACTTTCATTTCAGTCTTTGAAAATAATGCGCTGTTCAATTCGCGATGTGGTTATTTGAAATCGCTCATCGACCGAATTCGGACTTTGAGTGATATATATCACTTTTCCATATCAATTAACAAAACATGCGAATAATAGAGTGAAATGTGACATATCACACCCTGTGTACATTGTAGACCACATGTTGTCCTTGTCATGTTTCTCAAGGCTGGGAAATAGGTAGCTAGCTATAGATTATGTGACTGTCACTCTGTCAGAAGTCTCAGCATTTATGACACAGGAAGTTGTGTGGAGATATTAGCAGGTAAATCATCAAGTTTGGGTGTCCTGTTTTACTTTTTAAAGTCTTGTTCGGCTTCGTGTGTAACATAAAAAAGACGAGGAAATACATTTTACCAACTATAAACTTCCCTCGTGGTTCTGTCCTCATGTGACCCTTCCTCAGAAGAAGGGAAAGGGGTCAGATTTGGAAATAATAAGCAGTGCAATAAATGATTAGATTTTGCAGCAGATAAATAATCATACCCCCTTTTTCAATTTTTAATCTAAAGGTGGATGAGGAGAGCGACAGCTTGTCACTGAACCTGCATTAAAAGATCCAGGACAAACTCATTCTGAAGTCATTCTTTCTCTTTCAGAAAAACAATATTTGATCTGATGGTTGAAGCTTGGGTGGAATTGGCTGCCAGTTGTTTCCAGCCTTGCTTCCTGCAGCTGCTCGTTCTGTATTCGGCGGGTCTCCCGTTGGGCAGCTGTGACCCTTGCCAGGGTCTCCTGTTGTGCGGTTGCAACATTCGCCAGGGTCTCCTGCAGAGTTCCTGCGACGTTCACCAAAGACTCAAGATCAACCATTTTCTGTATAGACAAGTGGACACTGCAGTGAGATTCTGCAGTTTTAGCAATCCCACTCTGACACCAAGTGTGAACCAGAGGAGTACAAGTATTAGCAGGATTGGTAGGTGTCTGTAACAGTGCAAAGTAATAGGCCAGAGTCCAGACTAACACAATACTAAACAAACACACAGGAGTTTAGTGAGCAATAACTAAGATCCAGAGAGGGGGAATTCCTTATCCAGGGAGGTCCTGCTCTTTACGCGTTGAGTCCCCAGGTTGGTATGTGCTCGTACTTGGGTCAGTTCAGGTCTGCAGTAGTCTTGTGTATGCTTGTTGTATGGTTTTCCAGGTTCCCTGATTGACCACCAGGAGGTGCTGTGAGGTCAGCACTACAAGGCAAATACTGATACTGGGACCGGCTCACGTATGCCACTGGTGGATCCCTTCCTCTCCGAATGGGCAGCAAACACTCCCAGGCCGGTAAGTATATTACACTTCTCATTGTTGTTTCTTCCATGCTATATTTAGAATCCACCCTTTTTTTCTTAGGTCTGAAATCCTCCTTCTGGCCCACAGTGACAGTCAACACGTATTCTTCTTCTCTGGTTATTAAATGAAGCGCTTTTTATGTATAACTGGTCTGTGCGTTTAATCCTTCTCTCTGCTAAAAACATTAACGAATACTAATCTGCACAGCGTTATTCCTGTTTACCTTCACGAAAGGTTGGCTAGGTGCTGTGGGCCGTGCAATTCCGTGAAGGACCACCGGGGGGCATTCTGGAGTACAAACCTGTTTGTAGAGGAACTGGACGAGCCGGACCACACAGCGCCATCTGGTGGAAGCTCAAGACAACCTGGAAAGAGAGAAAGAAACCACAATATCAAGCCAACACAGAGGGAACTAGGATGCAACAACCAACTACTTACCAGAGGGATCCCATCCACGGAGAAAGTCCTGGACCCTGTTCATTTGATTCAGATTATTTGTCATTATAAACAAGAACTTGTGTGTGTTTTTATTGGCAAAAAGAAAACAGGAAAACAATTAAAAAAGAAATTGCTCCTGACCTGGGTCTCTGTCACGTCTTTCTGCACCATCACAGACACAGCTTGCACGTCTCATAATTACGTGGACTGAACAGGTTCACTATATATATATATATATATATATATATATATATATATATTACTGCAGTCCTTTCATTTTGCCCAGCAAAAGTAAATGTAAAGAGTGTGTGTAAATACAGGGTTTACTGGATGTAGATAGATCAGTGTTATAGATTGAAAGTGTACCTCTCAGTGCTGTTCACTGCAGATGTCAAAAACAACTTGTTTTCTTTTGGTGTTAAGCGGTCGGTCAGTTCTGCATTCATTTCTGAGAAGGAAATACGTGTCTGTGGTTATGGAGAGGAAGTGAAGGCAGGCAGGTTTACATTGAGCCTGAATACTGCATACAGCCCTGCACCCGCTGTCAAACTGCAGAGAGGAGATTCTGAAAAGGGGAGATTGAGCTGAGCATTTTCAAACCAAACATGCCAGTCAATCATCTTTACATGATAGGGTCTGATCTGCTGCTTTGAAAAGTTTACTAGAAAACAAAATCCATCCATCCATTATCATAAACCACTTACTCCTTTACAGGGTCGCGGTGAGCCGGAGCCTAACCTGGCATACACAGGGTGCAAGGAGAGACTACACCCTGGACGGGACGCCAGTCCATCTCAGGAAAACAAACATGGTCAAAAAATAAGTAAATAAAGAGAAAATCCTATACAGGTTTGGTATAGTATGATGAAGTGATTATATAAAGAGGTTCATGTAGAAAAATAAAGAAGCACACACACACTTAGCTTTCTAATTTCTTGAATCAGTTTATTTAAGAATGAACTTTACTGTATAAGAGATGCATATCACAGAACTGTGTCAATATGACAATGTTGCTGTACAAAGTATTTGTGCACTCTGTGGTTGCAGTGGAGCTCTGGAGCTGGGGGGCAGTGCCTCACCCATAGGGGCTTCCTCGTCTCGCTCTTTCAAATCTAGTCCCTCTAATACTGCATGTGCAAGGCTAGTTCATTTTTAATTTCAAATCTGAAATATTTATGGGGGTGTAAATGTCTGTTTTTCAGCCATGAATTACTACAGTGCTCCTCTTATCTGCAGCACTGTTTTCTGCTGTAGTGTGTCATGGTGAGGGGGAGGGTTTGTCTAGCTGAAGGGCCCTGTTCACTAAACTTGAACTCAGAAGCTCTGTATGTAAGAAGCTTTTCTACAGCACTGTTAAAGAAACCCACCTCAGTATTTCATTCATCCTCTAAAGCTGTGCAAGTTCAAGCTTTCTGACTCCTCTAAGCTGCAGTATCTCATATCCAGGGATGTCCTGCCCCGTTCACAGGGATTCAAGACCTTAACATTAACATAATGATATAAAGTATCAGTGTTGCCATCACTTCCTCTGCACTCTGCTGTGTGCTCATCCTCCAGCACTTCCTCTCACTCAACCGCAGCCCCTGAAGCCCTTCACTGGACTCAATGCTGTGCAGCAGCTCAGTGGCCTCTGCTGCTCTGCGGACAGGAAGAGGCTCGCTCTTATGTTCTCATTTTAAAATGACAGCATTCTAACTGCTAGTAAACATCTTTCCATCCAACCCTGCCCACTCTCCTGCTTTGATATAGATATATACAGAATAATAGTGACATTCCTATAGTATTGCACTCTATAGGAACTGTACAAATGTGTGTGTGTGTGTGTTTATTAATAATAATAATAATAATATTATTATTATTAATAATAATAATAATAATAATAATAATAATAATAATATTATTATTATTATTAATAATAATAATAATAATAATAATAATAATAATAATAATAATAATAATAAAATAAGTTTGTGTATGTGTATGTGTATATATATATATACTGTATATATATATATGTGTGTGTGTGTGTGTGTGTGTGTGTGTGTGTGTGTGTTTATGTATATGTGTTGAGACAGAGGCCCTGCACACTGGTAAATGTGTGTTTTGTGTTTAATTGGTTAAGTGTTAATTGCTTTATTAATTTAATTAGGGACACCTGCTAGTAATTGAGGCAGGTGTATAAAAGCAGGAAATTGTCTCTGTTAGCTGTTTGTGTTAAGGAGACAACATGGCTAGGAAACCCATTCCATCCTCTCAGCACTGTCTATCAACATGGCTAGGAAACCCATCCCCTCAGCACTGTCTATCAACATGGCTAGGAAACCCATTCCATCCCCTCAGCACTGTCTATCAACATGGCTAGGAAACCCATTCCATCCCCTCAGCACTGTCTATCAACATGGCTAGGAAACCCATTCCATCCCCTCAGCACTGTCTATCAACATGGCTAGGAAACCCATTCCATCCCCTCAGCACTGTCTATCAACATGGCTAGGAAACCCATTCCATCCCCTCAGCACTGTCTATCAACATGGCTAGGAAACCCATTCCATCCCCTCAGCACTGTCTATCAACATGGCTAGGAAACCCATTCCATCCCCTCAGCACTGTCTATCAACATGGCTAGGAAACCCATTCCATCCCCTCAGCACTGTCTATCAACATGGCTAGGAAACCCATCCCCTCAGCACTGTCTATCAACATGGCTAGGAAACCCATTCCATCCCCTCAGCACTGTCTATCAACATGGCTAGGAAACCCATTCCATCCCCTCAGCACTGTCTATCAACATGGCTAGGAAACCCATTCCATCCCCTCAGCACTGTCTATCAACATGGCTAGGAAACCCATTCCATCCCCTCAGCACTGTCTATCAACATGGCTAGGAAACCCATTCCATCCCCTCAGCACTGTCTATCAACATGGCTAGGAAACCCATTCCATCCCCTCAGCACTGTCTATCAACATGGCTAGGAAACCCATTCCATCCCCTCAGCACTGTCTATCAACATGGCTAGGAAACCCATCCCCTCAGCACTGTCTATCAACATGGCTAGGAAACCCATTCCATCCCCTCAGCACTGTCTATCAACATGGCTAGGAAACCCATTCCATCCCCTCAGCACTGTCTATCAACATGGCTAGGAAACCCATTCCATCCCCTCAGCACTGTCTATCAACACGGCTAGGAAACCCGTTCCATCCCCTCAGCAGCGTCTATGTAGGGAAGAGTTTCATCCCCTCATTTGAGCAGTGGTGTCACCACACCAGTTTTTGAGGAAAGAGTTTTTGTTTTCCAGCAGCCAGTTGGTTAATAGATTTTTCAACTTCTTAAACATAATGAAGAAGTTGTTAGATGTTTATTTAGCAGATTTAGCAGATGCCTTTATCCAAGGCAACTTACAGAGACTAGGGTGTGTGAACTATGCATCAGCTGCAGAGTCACTTACAATTACGTCTCACCCGAAAGACGGAGCACAAGGAGGTTAAGTGACTTGCTCAGGGTCACACAGTGAGTCATTGGCTGAGGTGGGATTTGAACCGGGGACCTCGTGGTTACAAGCCCTTTTCTTTAACCACTGGACCACACAGCCGATGCCAAGTGTAAAAATAAATATTCCCCGAAATGAGATCACGTGGCTCTGTCAGATGACAGAATCGCAGATGTTAGAAATAGTTTTGTGGTAATTTAATAAATAGGCGCAGTGGGTGGAACCTGTATGTTTACTTAAAAAGTGTGAAGTTTCTACATTGAGCTCAGCACTGTGAGAGTGTCTCCAGACAGAATGCAGGCTTGTGAACTCGCCTTACTGATGTGTAAGTATTATTGCTGGTGCTTTATTAAACATGCTGCTGATTAGCCAGTTGCTTTGAGGACAGTTATAGTGAGAGTTTCCACGTTTGAAGACTCGATCGTAATTCAGAATATAATTTTGAGGTGGTGTCTTGTGGTAATTTCATGGTTAAAGCAGAGTTTGAAAGCCAGGTAAATGAGAGTATTGTAAAACATGCTATATGCATGGTGAAACAGGGAAGCACATGGTAAAGGACAGGGACGCGTGGAACACAGTGTTTTCATGGTGGTTTCATGGTAAAAGCGAAGTGAAGTGTAACAAAGCCAGTCACTGTATGGTAAAGCAAATGGAAGTATGGTAAAAGTGAGCTCAAACACGGTAAAGGACTGGGAAGTGTGGTAGATCATACAACAAATGTGTGTAGAAGGATTCTCATATTACTAAACTGATTATAGGAATCTGAAAAATCTTGGATTTCATTCATTCAATAAACTTTTTTTTTCACTTTAAAATAGTGGCACAGAATATCCTCTCACAATAATCTATGCTGAAGTCCAGTGGTGGTGCCAGACACTCCCTGATGGGGGGGGGGGGGGGGGGCAGAACAAAAAATGGAGGGGGCTACACCCCACTTTGTGTGGGCACACATAAAATACATTTTAATAATTGTGAACATAAGTGTGAACAGCAGGCATTTAAACATGTGGTGTATGTATGTCATCTTCAAAAAGGATAACAAGAAGGTGAACTTATCATTTTATATATAAATAAATAGTCTGACAACATGTTTTAAATGTAAAACAGCTTTCTATATTTTAAAATGTTATGGTAACCAATTTAAAACATAAATGGTGATATAAAGGCTGTTCAACGATTAAAGAAAATGTCAACTGTGCAGATTTCAGAAATCTGCACAGATGATGTCGATTTTCATGGTCTTCCAAAGTTGTGCTTGAGTGCAGGAGAGGTTTCTGAGGCCGTCGTGAGAGGTTCCTTTTACACACCAACACATTTGAGACTGAGCTTTAACACACAAACGTTAAGAGAGAATTTGTCAGTAATTGTTTAGTGATATTGTATAAAGACATTGTTTATGGCATCATATATACAGTATATAAATATATAGAGCTACGTATGAGTGCCCTTCTGTCAGAAATAGACCCAGTCTCCATCATTCTTGGTCGCAGCCCTGTTGGGAACATTGTAAAGGTGGTTAAACTGCATTACTTAATGACCTTGGCAAGATTGTCTAAAGTATTAATCAAATAATACACAGTGTATTGATATTTAATTAAACATGTATTCACAGTGATACAGAATAAAATATCTATTTAATTCAAGAAAAGTGTGTCAGCTGTCCTCAGAGCTGAGGAAGAATGAATGTGCATTGGTGATGTCAGAAAGAAACAACCACCAAGGTGTCAAATAAGGAGATGCTGATTAACCTCTACACTGCATCGAGACACAGAAACATGAATATCTGCAAGCCATTGTTTCATTATGTAGAAAGCTGCTCCAAAATGCATTTCACAAACCCTGTAAAAGGAGTTTCATCACAAAATCCATACCTCGAGATGACAAGATAGATGAACAAACAGGAATCTATAGGGGAGGCTAAGAATACGTTGCCTGGGGGGTCTATAGGGAGGCTAAGAAGACGTTGCCTGGGGGGTCTATAGGTAGAGTAAAGTACATTTTGGGGATGCTTCAGTCATTTTTTCATTTCATCATGACCCAGTGATTGTAGGTCTCTTATGTTGTTTATGGCTTTCTGGTGGCTGAATGTAAAATCCTACTACAATGTTTTTTGTTGCTAGGCATTAATATTGATTACCAACGTTTGCCCTCCATGTACATTTATATGGAGTAAAAGATTTGCCTGGCTCTTTTCATTCCCTTTTTTGATTGTCTATTTGATTTTCATGAACCTGTTCTAGACTGCTGTAGAATATTTGTATTTTATTTTACAGAGAGGTTTAACTAAGGTGTAACTATTTCCCCTTTTCAGGAATGTCTCTGACTGCCTCTGTTTGTGTTTTTCAGGGCTGACCACACTGACCGGCTCTGGACAGTCACAGGGTAAGAGATCACTTTACACTACGGAGTGAACATTTCACCCGATCGTTTTGCTTGTGAGCTAGCTTTGCTCTAAAATACTACATCAAAAGCCTGTTTTTAATCCACAGAATGAAGGGCAGTCAGCTCCATTGTTTTACACCTAGTTCAGGGTGGTCTAAAATCCTTAAATTAATTGATTATATTATTATTGCTGTTGTTGATTTTATACAGCATATGTGATAATGTAAGTGCTGGTACTATATGTTGTAGGCAGAAGACAGAAGATATAATTCAAATTAACAACAGTAATGACATGCTGGTTTTATGTTGACATTTTCACTGTGAAATGTTTTTTTCAATAAATAGTTAATTATTAGAGAGTCCATTGAGCAGGCACTCTCTTGCAAATATTCAGGCATAAATTACTTTAAAACCATTCCTATAATGAGAGAGAGAGAGAGAGAGAGAGAGAGAGAGAGAGAGAGAGAGAGAGAGAGAGGGAGAGAGAGAGAGAGAGAGAGAGAGAGAGAGAGAGAGAGAGAGAGAATCCTTTTTCTATGTAATAATTATTGTAATAATTAAAACATTACAGATAGCTAAACATCCGAATACAGAAAGTCCAGGTTTATATTTGTGCCGAGTGCGGGGTCAGTGAAACTAACTCACTGTGTTTTTATTGTTAAAATAATAATAATAAAAAAAAACAACATAATACTCTGTACTTTTGTTAAAACAGTTACAAATAAATTAGAATCGCACATTAATTATAAAATGCTTGGAAGTTCAAAGTTATTTTACAGCAGCACAGCGAACGCTCCCTCCTCATCTACAGATGTTTTGTATAATGCGTATGACTTTTCCAGAGATCTCTAAACTGTTGTACAAATGTGGTGTCTTTTAATATTTAATATTAAAATGCCATAATGGTGCAGTGTATGTTTCTTTAGGTAGAGTTACAGTACTCTGCTCTGTGTAGAGGGCAGCAGTGTGGAGTAGTGGTTAGGGCTCTGGACTCTTGACCGGAGGGTTGTGGGTTCAATCCCCAGTGGGAGACACTGCTGCTGTACCCTTGAGCAAGATACTTTACCTAGATTGCTCCAGTAAAAACCCAACTCTATAAGTGGGTAATTATATGTAAAAATAATGTGATATCTTGTAACAATTGGAAGTTGCTCTGGATAAGGGCTTCTGCTAACAAATAAATAATAATTATATATACACACAAGAGAGAGACTTTGACCTGTGTGTTTTATTATTGATCCTGTCATATTATATTATGATATGATGTTCCTTCTGCAATTACAAACTGCAATATTATCCTTCATGTTATTGATGTCCCTGAGTTTCAGTATTCTGTTCCTAACTGTGGCAATGTGCCCCGCCCCTGTGTTTATTTGTGTGTTGTGTGTTGTGTGTGGTGTGTTAATGTTGGTGTATTGTAGTTGGTACACAGGATATAATGAGCACGAGTGTTTAAAATGTATAATTGTATTTAGACACGAGGGTGGCACAAATCACGTGCAAATTAAAGTGTATTGATATGCGAGCACGGGAGTGCACAGATTAGTTCACGTGCTCGGGTTCAAGTGAATAATTAATTAGTAATTGAATCCCAGAACAACAGTATATATGGATGCACGAAGCACTCACTCGGGGTTGTGTGTTCGGTAAGAGGAGAACGGGTGAGAGAGAGAGAGGAGAAGTCATTTAAAATATAAACAATTGCTATTAAGTGCTGGAGAACCAGCGCGGTACTTGCTTGTGTCTGTTCGTCCACTCGTTTGTTTGTCTATTTACTTTGGCCAACACGCCGTTTTGTTTTGTGTGCTGTGTTCCAAACCTTTTATTTTCTGCCTGTTGGATTCAATTCACCTCATCACCTTGCAGTACTGCGTGTTCCTTTCTGGTCTGACGCCACCACTACAGCCAGCCTGCCACACTAACTAAAAGAGATAATGAAACAGGAGAAACAAATGCAGCAGATGAAGGAACAATGAGCAGCTGGTCAGCTTTCATGACCCAAGTGAGGACCGGAGATTCATTTTGTACATGTAGTGCAGTCTGCAGTGGAACATGAAACACTTCATAACTTACCTGCTAGTGTGTGTGTCACTAGAAGCAGACTCCTCAAAGCTTATTCACACACAGCCCTGCTGATCTGAACTCTTTCTGTCTTTTCAGATGAATGGGTGACCCTGCAGACTGAACCCCAGCCTCTGTTTGAGGGAGAGACTCTGACTCTGAGGTGTCTCATCCGTGATGGTCCTACAGTGAAGTGGGTTTACTTTTACAAAGATGGTACAGTGTTACATTACCAGCGCACCACGGAGCTGAGAGTGGAACGTGTTTCAAAGAAGCAAGACGGGATCTACAAGTGCAGTGCGACATGGTGGACTGAAACCATTTACTCTGCAGAGGTGCAGGTGTCAGTGACAGGTAGGTTCATTCTAACAGCTCCTCCAGTGACTCTGCAGAGGTGTGGGTGTCAGTGACAGGTAGGTTCATTCTAACAGCTCCTCCAGTGACTCTGCAGAGGTGCGGGTGTCAGTGAGAGGTAGGTTCATTCTAACAGCTCCTCCAGTGACTCTGCAGAGGTGTGGGTGTCAGTGAGAGGTAGGTTCATTCTAACAGCTCCTCCAGTGACTCTGCAGAGGTGCGGGTGTCAGTGAGAGGTAGGTTCATTCTAACAGCTCCTCCAGTGACTCTGCAGAGGTGCGGGTGTCAGTGACAGGTAGGTTCATTCTAACAGCTCCTCCAGTGACTCTGCAGAGGTGCGGGTGTCAGTGACAGGTAGGTTCATTCTAACAGCTCCTCCAGTGACTCTGCAGAGGTGCGGGTGTCAGTGACAGGTAGGTTCATTCTAACAGCTCCTCCAGTGACTCTGCAGAGGTGTGGGTGTCAGTGAGAGGTAGGTTCATTCTAACAGCTCCTCCAGTGACTCTGCAGAGGTGTGGGTGTCAGTGAGAGGTAGGTTCATTCTAACAGCTCCTCCTGTGACTCTGCAGAGGTGCGGGTGTCAGTGAGAGGTAGGTTCATTCTAACAGCTCCTCCAGTGACTCTGCAGAGGTGCGGGTGTCAGTGAGAGGTAGGTTCATTCTAACAGCTCCTCCAGTGACTCTGCAGAGGTGTGGGTGTCAGTGAGAGGTAGGTTCATTCTAACAGCTCCTCCTGTGACTCTGCAGAGGTGTGGGTGTCAGTGAGAGGTAGGTTCATTCTAACAGCTCCTCCAGTGACTCTGCAGAGGTGCGGGTGTCAGTGACAGGTAGGTTCATTCTTACAGCTCCTCCAGTGACTCTGCAGAGGTGTGGGTGTCAGTGACAGGTAGGTTCATTCTAACAGCTCCTCCAGTGACTCTGCAGAGGTGCGGGTGTCAGTGACAGGTAGGTTCATTCTAACAGCTCCTCCAGTGACTCTGCAGAGGTGCGGGTGTCAGTGACAGGTAGGTTCATTCAGATCATACAGATCAGGGTGATTTTTTATTAACAGCTCAATCAGTTCACTTTCTGTAAACAAGCATCACTCAAGAAAAGGAAACAAGTTGTATTTTCACCCTTGCCATATAACTCACAATCTTTTCTGGGGGTCTGCTTGCTAGTAACAGTAGGAAACTGACTGTCTTTGCATTTATAGATGTGTATATAAACCTCTTCCTCCATCTTTCCTTGCAATAGTATTACCATGTTCTCTTCATGCAGTCGACTACATACACCACACAAACTCTGTTTTACACATCGAGTCGACACTCCCTCTGTTTATAATGTCTTCCATATAAATGGCATGTTGTTGTTCTGGATTTTCTCATTTGCACAGGCATAACTGTGTTTCCATTATTAACATAGGCTTTGTCATTCTGTAGATCAGGGGCTCCCAAAGGTTTGGTCAAGGAGGGCCACTTACCAGGTGGAACACATAATAAAATCCACCTTCATTAAACACCAATATGTGCAATAAATGTGACCTACAGACCCAAGACCTACATCTTTACACTTGCCTTTTCTGGTTTGGTTTCTGAAATATGTTTTTTTAGATTTGATCTTATCATGTTTGTTTTTATACTGTATTGGCTGGTTTCACAGACCCGGATTAGCACTAATCTTGGTTTACTTTACCTTAATTAACATTGGGTAGTACTACTCAATGTCTGTGAAACCAGGCATTTCTGTGTATGTTTATGGGGACATCCTAAAACGTTTCTGGGGGGGGGGGGGGGGGGTTAATGTCTCTGCCAGCAAGCACAGGTGTGGCCACTCTCCATTTAGTGCTAATTGGGGAGGGGCCCCTGAATAAGACTCCTCGGGGAGGAGTAGGTGAGTGTTTGGGGTTCTGTGAGCTGTGTTGCTGTATTTGTATGTTCAGTGAAGGCGAATGCTCAGCCTGACATCGTGTTTGTTTTGTTAAGCCTTTATTTTTGGCCCTTTTGCTCACTTGTTTGTGTCCTGTCCGGTTTATTAAAGGTGTGCTTTAGCTCTTAAACTGCAGTTCTTAAGTCTCTGAGTCTCTTTCTTGATGCGACCCTGCTACAGGGAGATTTTCATACACCAGCGTTATTGTATCGATCTTGTGGTATAGTAACGACAGCTTTAGTAGCAAGGTGTTTTCAAACACCAGCGTTATAGTATCGATCTTGGGGTATAGTAATGACAGCTTTAGTAGCTTAGACAGCTTTGGTCTTGTCAACATAATGTGATACTGCTTGCACCGGACAAAGTGTATGGAGCGGACGCTTCCTCTCACATGGAAAGGGAGGAGGATAGAAGGCTTCCAACTACACCTACTGGTTGACTGAAAGAGGCCAAAAAGGGTTTAGACAGAAAGGCCTGGTTAGTTTGCAGAGCAACCCTGTGGATTGGTGGAGCACCAAATCCTTAAATGGTTTTGTAACCCTTTGCAGACTGATGAGCATCAATAACTGTTTTTCTGAGGTCCTCAGAGATTTCTTTTGATTGTGGCATGATGTGTTTCCACACACCTGTATGGTGAAGACCAAACTCACAAAGTTTCTGATTTTTATGTAGGGTGGGGCCTCCCAAACACACCCCTGAACATCTACCTAATTATTTAAACACCTGATTCTAATTATCCACTTAATTGAGCTGATAAAACCAGGGGTTCACTTACTTTGCAGCTGACTGTGAGAGGTGTGATTGTTTATGAAAAGGATTGATGCTGTGCAGGTGACTGTGAGAGGTGGGATTGTTTAAGAAAAGGATTGGTGCTGTGCAGGTGACTGTGAGAGGTGGGATTGTTTAAGAAAAGGATTGATGCTGCAGGTGACTGTGAGAGGTGGGATTGTTTATGAAAAGGATTGATGCTGTGCAGGTGACTGTGAGAGGTGGGATTGTTTAAGAAAAGGATTGATGCTGCAGGTGACTGTGAGAGGTGTGATTGTTTAAGAAAAGGATTGATGCTGTGCAGGTGACTGTGAGAGGTGGGATTGTTTAAGAAAAGGAATGATGCTGCAGGTGACTGTGAGAGGTGGGATTGTTTAAGAAAAGGATTGATGCTGTGCAGGTGACTGTGAGAGGTGGGATTGTTTAAGAAAAGGATTGATGCTGTGCAGGTGACTGTGAGAGGTGGGATTGTTTATGAAAAGGATTGATGCTGCAGGTGACTGTGAGAGGTGGGATTGTTTAAGAAAAGGATTGATGCTGTGCAGGTGACTGTGAGAGGTGGGATTGTTTATGAAAAGGATTGATGCTGTGCAGGTGACTGTGAGAGGTGGGATTGTTTAAGAAAAGGAATGATGCTGCAGGTGACTGTGAGAGGTGGGATTGTATATGAAAAGGATTGATGCTGTGCAGGTGACTGTGAGAGGTGGGATTGTTTAAGAAAAGGATTGATGCTGCAGGTGACTGTGAGAGGTGTGATTGTTTATGAAAAGGATTGATGCTGTGCAGGTGACTGTGAGAGGTGGGATTGTTTATGAAAAGGATTGATGCTGTGCAGGTGACTGTGAGAGGTGGGATTGTTTATGAAAAGGATTGATGCTGCAGGTGACTGTGAGAGGTGGGATTGTTTAAGAAAAGGATTGATGCTGTGCAGGTGACTGTGAGAGGTGGGATTGTTTAAGAAAAGGATTGATGCTGTGCAGGTGACTGTGAGAGGTGGGATTGTTTATGAAAAGGATTGATGCTGTGCAGGTGACTGTGAGAGGTGGGATTGTTTAAGAAAAGGATTGATGCTGCAGGTGACTGTGAGAGGTGTGATTGTTTATGAAAAGGATTGATGCTGTGCAGGTGACTGTGAGAGGTGGGATTGTTTATGAAAAGGATTGATGCTGTGCAGGTGACTGTGAGAGGTGGGATTGTTTATGAAAAGGATTGATGCTGCAGGTGACTGTGAGAGGTGGGATTGTTTAAGAAAAGGATTGATGCTGTGCAGGTGACTGTGAGAGGTGGGATTGTTTAAGAAAAGGATTGATGCTGTGCAGGTGACTGTGAGAGGTGGGATTGTTTATGAAAAGGATTGATGCTGCAGGTGACTGTGAGGTGGGATTGTTTAAGAAAAGGATTGATGCTGTGCAGGTGACTGTGAGAGGTGGGATTGTTTAAGAAAAGGATTGATGCTGTGCAGGTGACTGTGAGAGGTGGGATTGTTTATGAAAAGGATTGATGCTGTGCAGGTGACTGTGAGAGGTGGGATTGTTTAAGAAAAGGATTGATGCTGTGCAGGTCACTGTGAGAGGTGGGATTGTTTAAGAAAAGGATTGATGCTGCAGGTGACTGTGAGAGGTGGGATTGTTTATGAAAAGGATTGATGCTGTGCAGGTGACTGTGAGGGGTGGGATTGTTTAAGAAAAGGATTGATGCTGCAGGTGACTGTGAGAGGTGGGGTTGTTTCAGAAAAGGATTGATGCTGTGCAGGTGACTGTGAGAGGTGGGATTGTTTATGAAAAGGATTGATGCTGCAGGTGACTGTGAGAGGTGGGATTGTTTATGAAAAGGATTGATGCTGCAGGTGACTGAATTTTTTTTTTTTACTTCTTTTCATACCTGCTTGTATTTATGAGAGGGAGATTCACCCCCAATCCTAACCTCTGTTTCAGGCTCATGTATTATTTTAAATTTTTTTTGTACTTCTTTCCTGTTTATCAACTGCAGAAAACCCAGTTATAAATATTCCTTTCTGGGAAAGCATGAATAAATGTAGATGATTCCCTCAAGTTCAGATTCCACACCATGGTGCTGCTTCAGAGCTGGGAAAGACAGAGGCACCAGGTTCTGAACATCCTAAAAACAGAGCTGATTAGAGCCCCATACAAAACAGCTCTTTACTCCAAAGTGTCGAAAATGAGAAATAAACAGCCTAACCTACTTACATTAAATACCTGCTGTGTTTATGTTTAGCTTTGTAACTCTGACACATACATTTCTCTATTTGAGAAAATGAAGTCATTTCATCTTTGGAGGAAAAGGGCTTTGACAATCTGCCCCATAACATTGCAAGTAGTGACGAGAGGTTTTATTTTAAAAAAATATCAGTAAAATGGTTGCTGGGTCTGGTTTAAGACACACACATGTACTGAAGATAGAGCACAGCTTTCAAAACACATTTTTCAGATACAGCAGGAAGAATGGGCAACCTCTGTCTGCATCTTTACAATGCTTCTTTAGTCTTGTTGTAAAAGACTGTACTGTCTAACTCCTCATTATTTTATGAGAGTGGTTGATGTAATCTGCAACTGATTAGAGCCTGTCACCTCTCAGCATCATACCCCACAGCAGCGCTCCTGGGAAAGTGCTCTGAGGGACCGGAGTTGTGCTCTCTCTCTCTCTGGACGTTTTGTATTCAGATGCTTAGTTATCTGTAATGTTTTAATTAATACATAGAATAAAGGTCTCTCTCGGTCTCTCTCTCTCTCTCTCTCTCTCTCTCTCTCTCTCTCTCTCTCTCTCTCTCTCTCTCTCTCTCTCTCTCTCTCTCTCTCTCTCTCTCTCTCTCTCTCTCTCTCTCTCTCTCTCTCTCTCTCTCTCTCTCCACAGAGCTGCCACAGCCTGCCCTGACCCGGGACCCTTCAGGAGAGATATTTGAAGGAGATGCAGTCACCCTGAGCTGTGGGGTTGAGGGGGGTTCTGGTGGCTGGAGATATCTCTGGTACAAAGACAGTGAGTCCAGTCCTCCAGTGTACCAGTCTGACAGCAGCAGTGGAACTGGAGCCGGATATACAATCAGTGCTGCTGCTCTGTCCCACAGTGGAGAGTACTGGTGTAAATGTGGAAGACAGAGGACATCAATCTATTCACAATACAGCAAAGCCCTGAGGATACAGGTACATGGTGAGTGACTGAACTGAGTGGCGTTTATAATACTAATACTGCTGTTCCCATGAAGCCCTCTTCATTAGCCTCTTCATATCTCCCTGGTTATCAGAGACTCTTTGCACATTCATTTTTTCACTTAATCTGAAAATAGTAAAAAATGCAGTTTTGCCCTATTTGCGGAAAAGGGATGATTTTTTCCATTAGTGTTTTACCATATCTGTTGTAAACACAATTAAACAGAATTGAATACAATGAAAATGCTAATCCATTCTCTTGGATGTCTTTTGTTTAAAATGTTCATGTGTTCAGCTTGGCGAGGGCGTCTGTAGCAAACTGAGCCGAACAGCAGAATCTGGATAGTTCTGGAATATGCTATGAAAGTACAGTGCAGTAAATGCTACCATCAATGTGTACTATAATGCACTGATCAGTTCATGCTGCATATCTGCCTGCCTGTCTGTGTTCACCTGATGCTCTGAATAAAGAACGGGTCCTGAAGAGACTCATGCAGCGTGTTTGGAGGATGAAAAGTTCAAGGGGGAGAGTGTGATGTCATCAGCTTTACTTACCAAAGTGTATCAAACACATGAAGAAGAAATGACATTTTACTCTTACCAAAGAAAAACAATACATTGAAACTGTAGAATCAAAATAAATAAGGCAATAACTTTGCAGGTGACTGTGAGAGGTGAGATTGTTTTAGAAAAGGATTGATGCTGTGCAGGTGACTGTGAGAGGTGGGATTGTTTATGAAAAGGATTGATGCTGTGCAGGTGACTGTGAGAGGTGTGATTGTTTAAGAAAAGGATTGATGCTGTGCAGGTGACTGTGAGAGGTGGGATTGTTTATGAAAAGGATTGATGCTGTGCATGTGACTGTGAGAGGTATGAATGTTTATGAAAAGGATTGATGCTGCAAGTGACTGTGAGAGGTGGGATTGTTTATGAAAAGGATTGATGCTGTGCAGGTGACTGTGAGAGGTGGGATTGTTTATGAAAAGGATTGATGCTGTGCAGGTGACTGTGAGAGGTGGGATTGTTTATGAAAAGGATTGATGCTGCAGGTGACTGTGAGAGGTGGGATTGTTTATAAAAGGATTGATGCTGTGCAGGTGACTGTGAGGTGGGATTGTTTAAGAAAAGGATTGATGCTGTGCAGGTGACTGTGAGGTGGGATTGTTTAAGAAAAGGATTGATGCTGCAGGTGACTGTGAGAGGTGGGATTGTTTATGAAAAGGATTGATGCTGTGCAGGTGACTGTGAGAGGTGGGATTGTTTATGAAAAGGATTGATGCTGCAGGTGACTGTGAGAGGTGGGATTGTTTAAGAAAAGGATTGATGCTGTGCAGGTGACTGTGAGAGGTGGGATTGTTTAAGAAAAGGATTGATGCTGTGCAGGTGACTGTGAGAGGTGGGATTGTTTATGAAAAGGATTGATGCTGTGCAGGTGACTGTGAGAGGTGGGATTGTTTAAGAAAAGGAATGATGCTGTGCAGGTGACTGTGAGAGGTGGGATTGTATATGAAAAGGATTGATGCTGTGCAGGTGACTGTGAGAGGTGGGATTGTTTAAGAAAAGGATTGATGCTGTGCAGGTGACTGTGAGAGGTGGGATTGTTTAAGAAAATGATTGATGCTGTGCAGGTGACTGTGAGAGGTGGGATTGTTTATGAAAAGGATTGATGCTGCAGGTGACTGTGAGAGGTGGGATTGTTTAAGAAAAGGATTGATGCTGTGCAGGTGACTGTGAGAGGTGGGATTGTTTAAGAAAAGGATTGATGCTGTGCAGGTGACTGTGAGAGGTGGGATTGTTTATGAAAAGGATTGATGCTGCAGGTGACTGTGAGAGGTGGGATTGTTTAAGAAAAGGAATGATGCTGCAGGTGACTGTGAGAGGTGGGATTGTTTAAGAAAAGGATTGATGCTGTGCAGGTGACTGTGAGAGGTGGGATTGTTTAAGAAAAGGATTGATGCTGCAGGTGACTGTGAGAGGTGGGATTGTTTATGAAAAGGATTGATGCTGTGCAGGTGACTGTGAGAGGTGGGATTGTTTATGAAGGATTGATGCTGTGCAGGTGACTGTGAGGGGTGGGATTGTTTAAGAAAAGGATTGATGCTGCAGGTGACTGTGAGGTGGGGTTGTTTCAGAAAAGGATTGATGCTGTGCAGGTGACTGTGAGAGGTGGGATTGTTTATGAAAAGGATTGATGCTGCAGGTGACTGTGAGAGGTGGGATTGTTTATGAAAAGGATTGATGCTGCAGGTGACTGAATTTTTTTTTTTTACTTCTTTTCATACCTGCTTGTATTTATGAGAGGGAGATTCACCCCCAATCCTAACCTCTGTTTCAGGCTCATGTATTATTTTTAATTTTTTTGTACTTTCCTGTTTATCAACTGCAGAAAACCCAGTTATAAATATTAATTTCTGGGAAAGCATGAATAAATGTAGATGATTCCCTCAAGTTCAGATTCCACACCATGGTGCTGCTTCAGAGCTGGGAAAGACAGAGGCACCAGGTTCTGAACATCCTAAAAACAGAGCTGATTAGAGCCCCATACAAAACAGCTCTTTACTCCAAAGTGTCGAAAATGAGAAATAAACAGCCTAACCTACTTACATTAAATACCTGCTGTGTTTATGTTTAGCTTTGTAACTCTGACACATACATTTCTCTATTTGAGAAAATGAAGTCATTTCATCTTTGGAGGAAAAGGGCTTTGACAATCTGCCCCATAACATTGCAAGTAGTGACGAGAGGTTTTATTTTAAAAAAATATCAGTAAAATGGTTGCTGGGTCTGGTTTAAGACACACACATGTACTGAAGATAGAGCACAGCTTTCAAAACACATTTTTCAGATACAGCAGGAAGAATGGGCAACCTCTGTCTGCATCTTTACAATGCTTCTTTAGTCTTGTTGTAAAAGACTGTACTGTCTAACTCCTCATTATTTTATGAGAGTGGTTGATGTAATCTGCAACTGATTAGAGCCTGTCACCTCTCAGCATCATACCCCACAGCAGCGCTCCTGGGAAAGTGCTCTGAGGGACCGGAGTTGTGCTCTCTCTCTCTCTCTGGACGTTTTGTATTCAGATGCTTAGTTATCTGTAATGTTTTAATTAATACATAGAATAAAGGACTCCCTCTCTCTCTCACTCACTCTGTCCTCTCTCTCTCTCTCTCTCTCACTCACTCTGTCCTCTCTCTCTCTCTCTCTCTCTCTCACTCTCTCCACAGAGCTGCCACAGCCTGCCCTGACCCGGGACCCTTCAGGAGAGATATTTGATGGAGACGCAGTCACCCTGAGCTGTTGGGTTGAGGGGGGTTCTGGTGGCTGGAGATATCTCTGGTACAAAGACAGTGAGTCCAGTCCTCCAGTGTACCAGACTGACAGCAGCAGTGGAACTGGAGCTGGATACACAATCAGTGCTGCTGCTCTGTCCCACAGTGGAGAGTACTGGTGTCGAGCTGAAAGAGAGAGGACATCATTGTACTCACAATACAGCCATCCCATCTGGGTAAATGTAACTGGTGAGGAATACAGAATCAACTTCCTTTTCACTAAAGCTTTGCCCTCAGCAGTAGGGGGTGCTGTTTGGTTCTGCTAGAGCTGATTGGGAGCCTCAATCCTCCAGCATTTCTCTGTTCCTCAGTTTCTAATTTCATTCCTCTCAATGCTTCTGTCTCTACTAAAAAGTTTTACGTTTCTCAACTCCAGAACCACACAGCCTCTAAAATCAAAGTGAAATCTGATGTTATAACACCATGATGTTAAAACACCATGACAGCAAATGTTGTCTGAGATTCTTCACCACCAAGAAAAAAAAATATCAAGACAAATATTTATTAAATGATTTGAGAGTGGGACTTAAACTCATGACTAACACTGTTGTAAGTGAGGACTCAACTCATTATGCTTCATAGCAGTATTTGAATGACTTCCACATGATCAGTGAAGAGATACTCAAGTGTTGTAGAACCAAGGGATGGGAAGGGGCAGGATGCTGGGGGATGATGGGAAGGGGCAGGATGCTGGGGGATGATGGGAAGGGGCAGGATGCTGGGGGATGATGGGAAGGGGCAGGATGCTGGGGGATGCTGTGGGATGATGGGAAGGGGCATGATGCTGGGGGATGTTTCAATGTTCCTGTCTTGACTGAAACATTTGGTGTTACCTTTACAGCTAAAACAATAAGAGCCTCTATACTCCAGCACTGCCTCTGTCTCTCTAAGGAGCCTCTATACTCCAGCGCTGTCTCTGTCTCTCTAAGGAGCCTCTATACTCCAGCGCTGTCTCTGTCTCTCTAAGGAGCCTCTATACTCCAGTGCTGTCTCTGTCTCTGTGAGACTCTCACTTTATGGAAGATGCTGTTTCTGATTGATTTGAATATCTTGGTCAGACAGCTTCACAAACACTAACCTGTCTTCATGTCATCTTTTCGTAGCTCTGTTCTCCAGGGTGACTCTGACAGCATCTCCAGGAGCCACAGTGAAGGAGGGAGAGGCTCTTAACTTGACCTGTGAGGCAGTAGTGAACAAAACCCCCCGCCCTCAACTCCACTACACCATTGTGAGAGACGGGGAGCCTGTGACTAACAGCACTGACTCTGCACTGTACAGCATAGCCAGCACTGAGAAGAGCCACACTGGGAGCTACACGTGTGCTGTGGAGTCACAGGGAGTGAAGAAGAGCAGCCAGGAGCTACACATTGAACTGCAAAGTAAGAACTATGTGCAATGATAGCACTGAGAGATAGCATAGCCATCTGGTATTGAACTGCACTGCAATTAATTACCAGCAGTGTGTAATTGACTTACACAAGTCTGTTAAAATATATAAAGGGTGCTGTCTGATTGTGATGCAGTGTTTCTATGTGCTGTCTGATTGTGATGCACAGTGTTTCTATGTGCTGTCTGACTGTGATGCAGTGTTTCTATGTGCTGTCTGATTGTGATGCAGTGTTTCTATGTGCTGTCTGATTGTGATGCAGTGTTTCTATGTGCTGTCTGATTGTGATGCACAGTGTTTCTATGTGCTGTCTGATTGTGATGCAGTGTTTCTATGTGCTGTCTGATTGTGATGCACAGTGTTTCTATGTGCTGTCTGATTGTGATGCAGTGTTTCTATGTGCTGTCTGATTGTGATGCAGTGTTTCTATGTGTTGTCTGACTGTGATGCAGTGTTTCTATGTGTTGTCTGACTGTGATGCAGTGTTTCTATGTGCTGTCTGATTGTGATGCACAGTGTTTCTTTGTGCTGTCTGACTGTGATGCAGTGTTTCTATGTGCTGTCTGACTGTGATGCAGTGTTTCTATGTGCTGTCTGATTGTGATGCAGTGTTTCTATGTGCTGTCTGACTGTGATGCAGTGTTTCTATGTGCTGTCTGACTGTGATGCACAGTGTTTCTATGTGCTGTCTGACTGATGCACAGTGTTTCTATGTGCTGTCTGATTGTGATGCAGTGTTTCTATGTGCTGTCTGATTGTGATGCAGTGTTTCTATGTGCTGTCTGACTGATGCAGTGTTTCTATGTGCTGTCTGACTGTGATGCAGTGTTTCTATGTGCTGTCTGACTGTGATGCAGTGTTTCGATGTGCTGTCTGACTGATGCAGTGTTTCGATGTGCTGTCTGACTGATGCAGTGTTTCGATGTGCTGTCTGACTGATGCAGTGTTTCGATGTGCTGTCTGACTGTGATGCACAGTGTTTCGATGTGCTGTCTGACTGTGCTGCAGTGTTTCTATGTGCTGTCTGATTGTGATGCAGTGTTTCTATGTGCTGTCTGACTGTGATGCAGTGTTTCTATGTGCTGTCTGATTGTGATGCAGTGTTTCTATGTGCTGTCTGACTGTGATGCAGTGTTTCTATGTGCTGTCTGACTGTGATGCACAGTGTTTCTATGTGCTGTCTGATTGTGATGCAGTGTTTCTATGTGCTGTCTGACTGTGATGCACAGTGTTTCTATGTGCTGTCTGACTGTGATGCAGTGTTTCTATGTGCTGTCTGACTGTGATGCAGTGTTTCTATGTGCTGTCTGACTGTGATGCAGTGTTTCTATGTGCTGTCTGACTGTGATGCAGTGTTTCTATGTGCTGTGTGATTGTGATGCAGTGTTTCTATGTGCTGTCTGACTGTGATGCAGTGTTTCTATGTGCTGTCTGACTGTGATGCACAGTGTTTCTATGTGCTGTCTGATTGTGATGCAGTGTTTCTATGTGCTGTCTGACTGTGATTCACAGTGTTTCTATGTGCTGTCTGACTGTGATGCAGTGTTTCTATGTGCTGTCTGACTGTGATGCAGTGTTTCTATGTGCTGTCTGACTGTGATGCAGTGTTTCTATGTGCTGTCTGATTGTGATGCAGTGTTTCTATGTGCTGTCTGATTGTGATGCAGTGTTTCTATGCTCTGTTATTCTGTGTAGTTTTCTAGTTTGTATTATGTGTGTGTGTACTGACATACTTTCAATATATGTTTTTGTACTCAACCCAGTGGCATTATGATTTAGTATTGACAATTTTGAATTGATTTGCTCTCTGAGTTACAGCAGAGCTTTAAGCAGACATGCAGGGCCTGTCTGTTTAAGAGTAAACTGATAAGAAACTAAAGGACTGATCTGATCAACCTGTCCTCTGTTGGGATAAGCCACAGCTGTGGAATCACCCTGGATCGCATCACCCATGAGATTAGCCTCCAAATAGAGTGGTTGATGCAATACAGTTCAATTCTTTGGTACTATAAAAATAAATCCAGCTGTGGCTTATTCTGGAAGGGTACGGTTCATCAAACCAGCCCTAGTTCTCAGAGCTGCAAAGTGGCTGCTTCATCATTGCAACTCTTGAAGCAGCATGATCAGGAGTAACCTGCATACATAACAGCTCCCAACCATTTCTGCAAATTCAAGCAGCTCAGTGAAGGTGTATGGAAGTCACTAGCACACACTCACACTGTACCTTCCTTCCTCAGCATCATGGCACAGCACGGTTGCTGTTGGCTTCAGCGTCGGCTTCTTTGTGATTCTTGTCATTGTGTTCACTCTGCTGTTTCTCTATCACAAGATGAAAGGTGAGGCTCTGTTTGTTCCACGTTTCACCTGGCCTGTCACAGCACACAGTCAGGCTTCTTCCTGCGCTTGCTCTAGTGAAAATGAACTGCCATAGTATTCTGAGCAGCCCATTTTTAAATATAATGCATTCTCATTGTATATGCGCAGCTAATTATCCAAAAACGTTGATCAAGTTTGTGTTTACTTCCTTTAACACACTAACAGTGCAGAAACACACTGAAAAGCATCTTCTGTTTTTGCAGTTCTCCCGTGTATCCCGGGTGGTAAGTGGAGGTAAGTCAGAACAAGCATGTGTACACACAGGGTCCTCGTCCACTACAGTGCTGGGAATCACTTCTCATTACAGGAGCTTTGAATCCCAGCTTCTCTTCCAAATTTCCAAGAGGTTCTTTATTCTGGTAAAGCTGTCCATGAGTACCAGCAGCGCCCCTCGATCCCTCAGTACAGCGCAGACTGGACAGTGTATTACAAGTCTAGGTATAGCACAGAGAAGAGAGAATCCATTGCAGAAGGATCCATTTTCAACACACAGTGAAGGTTTGAAGTAAAGGGACTCTACTGGTAGCCATGGAGACAGATTACAGGAACGACGAAACCCAAGAGGGCAAAATAAATTAGAAGTTAAAAGCACTTCCCAGGTCATGAAAATAAATGGACAATAAAACTCTGGAGCAGAACTACTAAGAACTACTAAGAATGATTACAAATAGCATGCAAATCTAACATAGTAAAATAAACTGTTTAAACTACTACACAGAGAATTGTGAGGGTCTGGAACCAACTCCACAGTAATGTTGTTGAAGCTGATACCCTGGGATCCTTCAAGAAGCTGCTTCATGAGATTCTGGGATCAATAAGCTACTAACAACCAAACGAGAAAGATGGGCCGAATGGCCATCTCTCATTTGTAAACTTTCTTATGTTCTTACTTGCAATTTAACAATGCTGTCAGTATTTGTCTTTAAAATAATATAGCCTTACAAACAAATCATCACTGGTATAGACGGAGGCGGGGAGTGTGGAATCATTGCTGAACTGAAACTTGTGTATCTTACTACTGTCACAGGAACCACTCAGATCAGGACCAGGACCAACCAGCAGGGAGAGTAGAGCTCTCCAAACGAGCACAGCAACCCGGTGAGTTACTGACAGACAGTGGCACTGTGGAAGGGTGAAAGCCCTTAATGTATACTGTGTGGGGGAATGTAAGGTTGGCAGGGATGGGGTTAAATCTGTCCCTGTCAGCAATCACAGGTGTGGCCATTCCCCAGTTAGGTCATTTTTGCTAACTGGGGAGTGGCCACATGTATAAAATGAACCAGAAATCCTTTGTTTGAAGGGTTGTGCGTGCGTGCTGTGATTTTGTGTAGTTTTGAAACGTTATAGTGAAGGCGAGTGCCCAGCCTCCTGTGTTTTGTTGATTTTTGTTTGAAGCACGCAATAGCGCTTTAAAACTGCAGCTTTCTGTCTGTATCCTGCTGGTGACATGTTGGGCTGTAATGCTCTCCTGTCACAGGCACCAAAATATTATTCAGACACAATAATACCAGTAAAGCTACGTACCTAAATGCATTTGTAAACTTGCATTCAACACATATTGAATAAATACTGAAATACAATCCACACAACTCAATAGAGAAACAAAATATTTTAATGAAAAAATATGTTGACAGTTTAAAATGGCATACTGTACCTAACTCTGCCTAAACCAATGTGAAAGGACAAATGAAATCAATTGATGTCGATTGAATTTAATTATAACTTTTTCTCAAATACATTTTAAGTTAACACTGCATTAGTCTTTACATTTTGAAATGTCCCTCCAGAATCTGAAGAAATCGTTTACTGCGATGTTGACACAAGCAAACATAACCCTAAAAAGAAAGGTAAGAATCGCTGCAAATCCTGTCTCTAAATTACCAGCCTGAAAGTCCCTTTCACAGTTCCACGCACTGTGAAGCATTGTAACCCATTCCAGTGGCTCCTGAGTGTTTGTATATCAGTTGTATGTCCAGTTGGCTCTCATGGTGTAAGAGTGTCTCCTCGTGATCAAGAGGACTGCGGAGCTGAGCTGCTTCCGAAACCAGAAGACACCCCGCAGTCTGGGGGTAACCCCTGAACACCAAGGGGGGGCCAACTGGGATAAGACTGGAACTACTCATCCAGTGTGTTTAACATTGTGTTTATTGAGCACTCAAACCTGATGCTATGTACTCAGCTGTGAAAAAACTAAGACAATGACTATTCCCTTTCAGACTGCATTTTCTCATTTTACTTTTTAAAAATTCTCTCCAGAATCAGGAAAAAAAGGCAAGAAACGCTACAAATTCTGTCTTTAAATTCCCCAAATTATCAACAATTCTGGCATTAGACTGGAACTACTGATCCAATGTGTTTACTCTCCTGTATTGCTCATAACAGTCTGCTTATTTTACCCAGTTAAACCTGCAGAGACTGATACTGTGTACTCAGCTGTGAATATCACTGCAGGTAAGAATCTCTTAAAGCTCTTTCCATTGCAACAGTCTCCTCTCTCTCTCTCTCTCTCTCTCTCTCTCTCTCTCTCTCTCTCATTGAATATAAGAAACAAAGAACCCCATTTGCTCAGTACGTAATTTCTTACTCTGAGTAAATGTGGTGTTCCTTACATCCACTAGGGGCAGAGTGCTGCAAAAAGAAAAGGATTGGTTTAGTCAGGTGTACCTGGTGAATTTAGGATTTAGACATGACTAGAAAACTAGAAGATAGTGAGTTTCCTTCCTCAGATATCCCCAACCCTGCAGATGATAATGATTAAGCAGACGCTTTTATCCAAAGCGATTTACAGAGACTTGGGGATGAACTGTGCAGAGTCAATTCCAATAGGACTTCTCTTTCTCAATTGTACGGCTTCTTAGCGTGAATAGACGATTTCCACTCGTACAGTATTTTAGACGCGTCCTTCCTGTAGCGTGTGGAATGTGCTGCTACGTCACATAAATAATGACTGTGGAGAGAGAGTGACGACCAGCCACTGACGAAAACAAACCAATAAACCACAGCGTTCCACAAATAATAATACAAATAATCTGCATTCCATAAGAAACCGTGGTGTACTATCCTTGTATTAACATGTTTTACTACATATATATTTATTATAAACATATTATACACGTAGCTTCAGCAATTCTGATGCTTAGAGTCTACGAACGTTTAAATCCCAGCACTTTAGGTTAATGATATAAAAATGATCCAGTCAAAATGTTTAGTACAGTACATTTTACATATTGGTAGGCTGCCCCACTCACCCACAAAGGGACAGAAAAGTCTGAAACCAGTCACAAAAGTCACAAACAGGATTTTGGTCAGTTGTATGACTTGCCTCTTGAAGTCATGTTTTAGACGCACGCTTCCTGTAACACATGGGATGTGCTGCTACGTCACATAAATAATAACTGAGGAGAGAGAGAGATGACTTTATAAGCTGCATGGAAATCCAGCCATTGATACTGACATACTGTCATCTCATTATGCACTGTCCCATTATATCCCATTATACAGGGATATTCAACCTCCACAGTGGAACATCTTCATGTAACTCCAGACTCTCGATCACAAACTAGAAGAAACTGAAGCAAGCAGGGCATGTCTACATCAGTGTTATAACAAGCACCTGAAATGACTATGAATTTGGCTGGTTTCACTCAGTAGCCTGTCTGTATTCCCCAGCAGCGAGCAACCCTGAGGTCTTATAATCTAAACTGTAAGGATTGCTGGGAGGATATAGAACCTCTTCCTCTCTCTCTCTTCTCTCTGTATTAATCAGGGTGTGTTTCTCCACAGCCCAACCTGCAGCAGCCAATGCAGAGGCCATGTATGCCACAGTCCTCCCAAAGAAGAAAAAGAAGGTAAGCTTTGCTTTATTTGTATTTTTCATCCTTTCCTCTGTCCGTCTTCTCTAACCACTACAGACACCCTCCCTCCCAGTCCCTGAGCTCTAACTACCAGGGATAACCTCTCCCTTAAAGTCCCTCAGCTCTAACCACTAGAGTCAGCATCCCTCCCTCAGTCCCTCAGCTCTAACCACTAGAGTCAGCATCCCTCCCTCCCAGTCCCTCATCTCTAACCACTAGAGCCAGCATCCCTCCCTCTCAGTCCCTCAGCTCTAACCACTAGAGCAGGGGTAGTCAATAGGCGGCCCGCGGGCCAAATCCGGACCGCCAGACGCTTTTGAACGGACCGTGGAATCATTTTATTTACTTAATATTATCATTATTGTAATTGTTTTAATTATTATTTTTACCCTCTCATTCCCTCACAATGCCATCTCTGATCTAGTGTACTGTTAATTTGAACTATCGTCAGTTTCCACGAATAAAAAAAACGAACGAGAGTTCCTTTTTTATACACCTTCCACTGTACGCTCGTGCGCACTGTTGAACGCTGTAGTCCCGCCTCCAGTGCTTTCGATGTCAAGTTAACAGCAGTGTGTTTAAACATGGCAGCAAAAAAAAGGAAAGTTGATACCGAAAATCGTTCATTTAAAGAAGAGTGGACCAATGCTTTTTGTTTTGTTTTGCCACAGCGACCAAATGCTCGACCGGTATGTTTAATATGTACAGAGGCTGTTGCTGTTATTAAAAGTGGGAACATCAAACGGCACTATGAAACGAAGCACATGGATTTTGACCACAAATATCCACTGGGCTCCCGTTTAAGATCAGACAAGATCACTTCATTAAAAGATGGATATTCTCATAGCACAAATATTATTTCAAAGGCTACTTGTGCTCAGGAAAAGGCAACTGAAGCTTCACTGAGGTGTGTGTGGGTTATGGCAAAACACAGGAAACCTTTTACAGATGCGGACATGGTTAAGCAATGTATGGTTACTACAGCTGAAACCCTTTTCGCGGAGAAGAAAGACGTTGTTGAAGCCTTCAGACAACTACCACTTTCAGATACAACAGCTATTAGGCGCGCTGAGATCATGGCACAAGACGTTTTTAAGCAGTTAAGTGAGAAACTGAAAACTGGAAAATTTTCCATAGCAGTGGACGAATCCTGTGATATCAGGGACACAGCTCAGCTAGCAATGTATGTCCGGTTTTTTGATGGAGAGAAATTTGTGGAGGATTTGTTGTCGCTTATACCGCATAACAATCGCACGACAGGTGAGGATTTGTTTAATTCTGTTCAAACTTTTTTGTCTAATGAAGGTTTTGATGTGAATCAGATTGTGTCAATTACAACAGATGGTGCTCCTGCCATGATCGGTACTCACCGAGGGCTTGTGAAACGTCTGCAAGACCTGAACCCCAATTTGATTTCCTATCACTGTGCAATCCACCAAACCGCACTTTGTGCAAAGCTCAGCGATGAGTATTCTAATGTAATGTCAATGGTGATAAAACTTGTCAACTTCCTTCGGTCAAAGTCAGCACTGCAACACAGGCAATTCAAAAGCTTTCTTTCAGAAGTGTCTGCCGATTACGATGACCTCTTGGTCCACAATGACATCCGCTGGCTGAGCAGAGGGCAAGTACTAAGGAGGCTGTGGGAAATTCGAGTTCATGTGGAAGAATATCTGCATACAATTCCAGGGAAAAGGGCAGAAGAACTATACACATTTTTGAGAGATGCCGCAAGCATGAGCATCCTGGCATTCCTTGTTGATTTGACTGGCCACTTAAATGATTTCAACTTAAAGCTACAGGGGCGAAATCACAATGTAGTAGATCTCCATAACAGTGTCGCTTCATTTAAAAACAAACTGAGTCTATTCAAAAGTGATTTGGAAACTGGGGGGATGCTGCATTTCCCAACGCTGATAAGCTGCCGGGACACTGCAGACGTGCATCAGATGACGTCATCTCTGGACAGGCTTCTTCAAAACTTCCAGCACAGGTTCCAAGAATTTGAAAGTGTTAAAGATGTCTTCCTGTTTGTAAAGAACCCATTCGTGGTGCAAGCAAACGGCACTTGGTGTGATCAAGCAAAAGCATCCTTTCCGGATGTTGAAAAAGCAAAACTACAGCTGGAGCTTATTGATTTACAATCTGATGAAGTGCTTAAGATGCGGCACACTGAAACTACATGTGAAACTTTCTGGACAACCCTTGTGCTGGACTCCAAGTATCCACACTTGAGGAAGGTGGCATTTAACATCTTGACTATGTTTGGCTCGACATACGTGTGTGAGTCTGCGTTCTCAACAATGAACAACATTAAATCGCGTAATCGCTCCGTTTTGACTGATAATCATCTGTGCAACTGCCTCCGTCTTGCCTTGACTGAACTCACTCCAAACTTCAAGGCCCTTGTCCACCAGAGGACCTGTCATTTTTCCCACTGATGGTGAGTATTATAATTCTACATTATTCACATATATTTTATTTCAAATTGTATTGCTGTATAAAATTACATTTTCAGTAGTGATACCATACTATAGTTAACAGGTATTTCACAGTAATTATTCATGATTCTTTTGCTTAAAACATGTGTGTGTGGGTGTGTATTTGTTATTGGAAAGACTTGAATCATAAAAGCTAAGATAGAGAGTATTTTCTTTCAAACTTTAATATTAAACAAGCAACAAGGCTTTGTAGATTATCTATATTAATCTATGCCTACTATAATTTTATTTAACAAAACCAAAGTTAATACTCTTTGTAAACTCTAATTCAAAACTTAAAACAGTTATCTGAAAGTGTTTTAATGCTAATATTTACATCTGTTTGACATTTGATATATGTACTTTCTCAAAGTCTCAGATTTAATTTATTACATTTTTTTTAATGGACTAAAAATATGACTAAAAGCAATGGGGTATATTACTAATTCACAGCATTGTATGTGTTTGTTGGACAGGGGCACTTGCAGCAAGAAAAATGTTTCGGACCTTGACTTTCAGATGAGTCTGGACCTTGACTATACCTTGACCAAGAAATGTGGACCTTGACAAAAAATAATTGACTACCCCTGCACTAGAGTCAGCATCCCTCCCTCCCAGTCCCTCAGCTCTAACCACTAGAGTCAGCATCCCTCCCTCCCAGTCCCTCAGCTCTAACCACTAGAGTCAGCATCCCTCCCTCTCAGTCCTTCAGCTCTAACCACTAGAGTCAGCATCCCTCCCTCCCTCCCAGTCCCTCAGCTCTAACCACTAGAGCAAGCATCCCAGTCCCTCTTCTCTAACTACCAGGGACAGTCTCTCTCCCTCCCAGTCTCTCAGCATTAACCACAATAGCCACGGTCCGCTCAGCCTGCTTGTTTGAGTGTGTGGAGAGCTGTCGGATTCCTTGTCTCTCACCCTGCAGTAAATGAAAGGGGTCCCCAGGAGTGAGAACCAGCCAGAATCCAGAGACCCTGAGAAGGGGAGCATGTCAGACTTAAGCAGACAGACCCATTCTTTCATACACTGGGGAGGCCTGGGATTCAGCTCCACTCCTGCCCCTGAATTGGAATTGAATCTCACTCATCATGCTGTGAGGATTTCGGACAGAGTTACAAGTCTTTCTACTTAGAAGAGACACATTGGAAATATATGCCAAGAAACCTGTTGTATTGCTTGTATTGATATTTTTCCATGAATGTATTAAGACTTTGAAACTCTTTGTATTGTGTTCCAATTTAGACTCTTAGTTTCAGTTTGTATATCAAAAAAATAATTAGCCACTGCCATTAAAATAACATATGTAAAGCTTAATATGCAATTGAATTTGAAAGCTTGACATGCAATTGCATTGTATTCAAGTGTGAAGTGTATACCATGCTATTAAAAGATAAGATCAGAAGCATTTGAACTAGAAATGAAGGGGGGATAAAATCAACAAAAAACAGAAGGGAAACTACATCAAAACAAGGGCAACAACTCGGGTAACGCAGCCACTAAATGTATTTAACTAAATGCTAGAAGTCTCACAAACAAAATGTTAGAACTTGAAGCTACTGCACAAACAAGTAACTACGATGTGATAGGTGTTACAGAAACGTGGTTATCCGAGGGTGATGGAGACGAATATAATATTAGTGGGTATACACTGTATAGGAAAGACAGGCAGGACAGAAGAGGCGGAGGGGTAGCGCTATACATAAGAAATAGTCTAGAAGCCCAGGTGTTAAATCTGGAAGAAAAAAATGCAGACCAGATCAGAATAATGGACAAAAATTCAAAGGGCATAAAAATAGGGGCATGCTATAGACTGTCAAATTCAGACACTGAGCAAAATAATCTGTTCTACAATGACATTAGAAATGCATGTAGAAAAGGAGAAGCCATACTAATGGGGGATTTCAACCTCCCCCATATCAAATGGGAAAACCCGGTGAAATGGTGGAAATGACAAATGACTGCTTCCTAACCCAATTCGTCAAGGCACCGACTAGAGGGGAGGCATGCCTTGATTTAGTCTTTTCAAATAACGAAGACAGAATAACTAAAGCAGAGGTCAGAGCCATTGGCAAACTCAAGTTTACAATTTTAGGAAGGCAAACTATGAAGGAATGAAACAGAGACTAACAGAAGTAGACTGGAGTAAAATAATAGAGAAAACATCCACAGAAAAAGGATGGCTGTTTTGTAAAAATGTAGTACTAGAGGCGCAAAACAATTACATCCCAAAAGTAAACAAATCTAAATCTAAAACAAAGTTGCCACAATGGTTTAATAGATCAATTAAAAAATATTCAGTGAAAAAAGGCACTTTACAGAACGTTGAAAAGGGACCAAAAACAAAGTACACAGAAAGAGTACTTGGAACTGCAAACACAAGTCAAAAAGTTAGAAGTAAGAAGTTAGAAAGGCCAAGAGAGAGATAGAAATCAATATTGCTAAGGGGGCTAAAACCAATTCCAAAATGTTTTTCCAATATTATAACAGCAAGAGAACATTCAAAGAGGAGGTTAAATGTCTAAGAGACACAAATGGCAAAATCATAGATGAAGAAAAAAAAAATAGCAAATATATTAAATGATTACTTTTCACAGGTTTTTACAAAGGAGGACACGGACAACATGCCCCACATGTCGACCTGTTCCTATCCAGTTTTAAATAACTTTAGCATAACAGAGGCAGAAGTGTTAAAGGGACTAGGAGCTCTTAAAATAAACAAATCCCCTGGGATGAGATCCTCCCAATAGTACTCAAAGAAATGAAAGAAGTTATTTACAAACCGCTAACCAAGATCATGCAACAGTCTCTTGACACAGGGGTTGTACCGATAGACTGGAAAACTGCAAACGTAATACCGATCCACAAAAAGGGAGACAAAACCGAACCAGGTAACTACAGACCAATAAGCCTGACTTCTATTATATGTAAACTTATGGAAACTATAATAAGATCCTAAATGGAAAATTACCTATATGGTAACAATATCCTGGGAGACAGTCAGCATGGTTTTAGGAAAGGGAGATCGTGTCTACAGTGGTGTACCACAGGGATCAGTATTAGGTCCTCTGCTATTCCTAATCTACATTAATGATTTAGATTCTGGTATAGTAAGCAAACTTGTTAAATTTGCAGACAACACAAAAATAGGAGGAGTGGCAAACACTGTTGCAGCAGAAAAGGTCATTCAAAATGATCTAGACAGCATTCAGAACTGGGCAGACACATGGCAAATGAAATTTAATAGAGAAAAGTGTAAGGTACTGCACTCAGGCAATAAAAGTGTGCATTATAAATATCATATGGGAGATACTGAAATTGAAGAAGGAATCTATGAAAAAAGACCTAGGAGTTTATGTTGACTCAGAAATGTCTTCATCTAGACAATGTGGGGAAGCTATAAAAAAGGTCAACAAGATGCTCAGATATATTGTAAGAAGTGTTGAATTTAAATCAAGGGAAGTAATGTTAAAACTTTACAATGCATTAGTAAGACCTCACCTAGAATATTGTGTTCAGTTCTGGTCACCTCGTTACAA
Source organism: Acipenser ruthenus (assembly GCF_902713425.1). NCBI lineage: Eukaryota > Metazoa > Chordata > Actinopteri > Acipenseriformes > Acipenseridae > Acipenser > Acipenser ruthenus. The sequence goes on from NC_081229.1 coordinate 10,929,236, forward strand.
AAAGGACATTGCTGCTCTAGAAAGAGTGCAAAGAAGAGCAACCAGAATTATCCCGGGTTTAAAAGGCATGTTGTATGCAGACAGGCTCAAAGAATTGAATCTATTCAGTCATTTCTATTTTTGTTATCTGAACTAAAAATGGATTAAACATTTTAACAGCTTGACACAAGTTCTTCCAATCTTGCCCACTTGCCCTCAGCAAAAGTGGCCAGTTGAAGCCACATATCCTTCCCACAATGCACCAGCCCTGTCTGATTACAGTAAAACCTGTCTATTCCAGCACTGCTTGGGACTGGAACATTGTGCCGGATTATACAGTATGCCGGTTACAGAGGTACTGTAAAATATAATGCTGTGCCTAAATAACACAGATTTCATTTATTTAATACAGCACTCCCCTTCCAACAGATCGGACACACATAATTTCATCACCAGTAAGGCAATAATGGTGACTGTTTGCTACTTCAGACCCCAATACTTTGAAAGGGTTTCATTAATAATATAAAACACTGGTGGAGTAAAACACTTTATTGCTTACCGAATAGCTTATGAAAAGTTACACAATACACTCAATTAAATAAATCAAAGAATTCATTAAAATAATCAGTGAGTAATCAATTATTTTGGAAAATACCCCATCTATGGTAATGTTATGTATCTACAGTAGCAGTTTGAACACATATTAACATTACTCAGACATGGCAGTCAGTCTGATCTTTAGCAAAACAAAGATGAGTGATCTTTAGACAGTGCAATACTATTCCAGTCAGACTGATCTTTAGCAGGACAGTGCAATACTATTCCAGTCAGTCTGGTCTTTAGCAGGACAGTGCGATACTATTCCAGTCAGACTGGTCTTTAGCAGGACAGTGCAATACTATTCCAGTCAGACTGGTCTTTATCAGGACAGTGCAATACTATTCCAGTCAGACTGATCTTTAGCAGGACAGTGCGATACTATTCCAGTCAGTCTGGTCTTTAGCAGGACAGTGCAATACTATTCCAGTCAGACTGATCTTTAGCAGGACAGTGCAATACTATTCCAGTCAGACTGGTCTTTAGCAGGACAGTGCAATACTATTCCAGTCAGACTGGTCTTTATCAGGACAGTGCAATACTATTCCAGTTCAACTCCAGTCTGCTGCACGGCTGGAGAGCTCAATCCCCTCTGCTGACTGCTCCTGATCCTGATCCGAGGTTTCCTGAGACAGATGTCAGAGACACACAAGGAGGGGTCAGAGTTTAACTGCAGCAATAACAGAAGCTTTAAAGGATGATGACACTTCCAGGCTTCAGAGTAATCAAGTCCCATTGAAATCACAGAGTGCATTCGAAGGTAAGGAGCAGCTGTGTATCAGCTGTAAAGAGACTGTGTGAAATGCGCAATACCCCAGACTGAACTTGAATCAAAGAATAACGATTCTGAATCAAATGTCAAAGCCGTCAATCTTTATCATCCGGAAACCAAAAAAACCACATGGACCCAGTATGGCAATAAAGTTTGAATATTTAAAATTTAAATTTGGCAGGGATGGGGTTAAAATCTCATCCCTGTCAAATCCATGTGCGGAATGTGGTCTTGGCCACACGCCTTGGTTAAATGATGCACTTTTTTCATTATTATATGTTTTATAACGTTACACTACGGTATCATTTATTTTATTACCATCTGCCATTGCTCCTCTCAAAGTCATGTAAGCTGTTTTTTGTGAAAAACAAAAAGCAAGATGAGTTTGCATTGTTACATGCCATCCAAAAGTATGACTGAGCGAGTCCCACTTTTGTTTCAAGTCCTTACCACACACAAACCTGCAGCAAGTTCTGCCACAGCATTTCCAGGACCCAATAATCTGGATGCTCATCAAAACTGAGACATGATTTAATGCAAAAAATACCAGCATTGATCTCCTGAATATTTGTAAAAACTCATTCAAGTTTGCAATTGCAAACACACATTAAACAATGGAAGCACAGAATACATCATTGTTTTAGCAAAATTAACAATATGGAACACAGGCTATTTATAATATAAAGAAAATAAAATAATAATAAATAGTTGCCCATTCCAAAATGGAATAGAAGGCTTTTAACTTTTAACTAATAAATTGGTATGAGTTGTTTGATCCTAGTTTTGTAACATGGTTGTATTAAATGGTTCCTATAATTTCCATACCATTATACAAGCTAACGTTAATTAAGCAACAGAAAAACAACAATGTAACCCTATGGGGGGGCACTTTCTATTTATAATTACATACAGTGAGGTCCGAATCGGTTTATTTCAGTGGTCAGCGTCTCTACAAATAGTCGCTCACGTGAATGGGGTCCTGAATCATGGAATTAGGGATAACAAAAAAATAGCCTCTAAGCATCCATTCCATTTGTGTGAACCATTTCCGAATGTTCCATTTCAAACTCAATGGCTCATTGTTATGTTTCAAACACTTCATGGTGTACAGCAGCGTCTTGTGCTCCTAAAGAATATCACTGTGCTTTATCAGCATCGGGCAAATCCCAAATGTGTGAAGAGCACGGCAGCTGCACAGCCAGAAGTGTGACGCAATCCTCACACGGTTTTCTGAATATTCCCAAGATCATGTGAATACAAACATCAATATTCCTGCAAAATTATATATATATATATATATATATATATATATATATATATATACACACACACACACACACACACACACACACACACACACACACACACACACAGTGTATATATATGAGTATAATATCACTTATCACGGGAGACAGCAATGGTTCGTGGAGGGAGTTCTGTAACACTAAGACACGGCTCAAATTGAATGGTACTGATGTATTGTGTAAGAGGGATTCTTAAAGGAGGTCCTCATGAGCACCTCCCCCAGTCTGTGCACATACTGGCTAATACTGACTTACCTTGACTTAACACCAGGGATACACATGTAACCTATGAAACATATACAGATTGTTCAGTTTCTTATAATTGTGTCCACAAAAATAAATACAAACTTGCAACAGGTTTATTTTAGACATTGTAAATCAGCTGTGTATGTTTAATAAGGAAATAGATATTTTGTTAATGAACTATCCCTGAGACTGGGGTGCATGTTTAAGAAGAAGCCTGAATGTGTGCACTGACTAGGAGTCTCACCTTGGATCCTGCAGTATCGAAGGAGCAGCAGAGTGAACACAGTGAGATGAATCAGAAAGAAGCTCACTCTGTAGCCAACAGCAACAGCACTGTGCCAGGACGCTGGGGAAGGAAGGTACAGTGTGAGTGTGTGCTAGAGACTTCCATACACCTTGACTGAGCTGATAGCTATTCAAGAACACTACCCTGTTCACACTAGCTCAATAGTAGCAGCCTTCATCTCGCCACTCTGTTACTCTAATGTCTGTCTGCTGTAACTGTCATTCTATTTGAACCATCATTTTATAAGATACACAGCCGGGGAAATAAATTCCTTTGATTGCATTTCAAAAAGTGGAAGAGAATGATTTGTTTAAAATGTAATCCCACCCATATACTGCAAATCCAGAAATATTTGCGGCCAAAATATTTGTCGAATCACACCCAGAAGACCAATTTCACTGCAGAAATGTTGGCGACCTGTTGCCCTGAAAGTTGTATACTGCTTCATAATACTGTATGCACAACATGAAGACCTGGTGATGGTTAATATTACTGTGTGTGCCTTCAAAAAATAAAAATATATAAAATGAAACATTTTTAGTGCATTTATACAGTGTATTTACACATAGGCTAATGTAATACGATAGGTTATCACAGGGTTTGAAAGAAAGCAAGAGACACACAATACTGCATACAAAATATAACTTCCTCACAGGAAAATGAATATGAAAATCAAATCAACCAAAACTGTTTCTAATGCAAGAACTAACAACTTGAGAGATATTTAAAGTGCTGTATGCAGTGTATAGGACTACTAGTGCAGTATTAACTCCAAACAGAACTGAATGCAAATTCTGATATCATAGTAAATCAACAGAAATACTACTAGAAATTATTTACCAAAGTTAAAACAGTTATTTCTTTATAGCATCTTCAAACCAAACATTCTTTTTTTTTTAAATTTACAACAGAGAGGGTCACAGAAAAGCTACGTGGAATGTTCTAAAAAACAATAGCCACCCACACAGATAGAACATGGATTTTACAGAATTATACTATACCATAGCAAAATATGAAAATGAACACATTTACAGAATCTTTTATTGACCAGCCTGAAATGATCATTTCTTTTTTTTCGAGTTCGTGGAGAGCAGGCATAAGCCAGTTTGCATGCTTTGGCTTTATTTATTGTGGATGTTTTCAGGTCCGCATCAATATCGGTAACGTCGGCTTCTTGCGCCCTCTAGCGGTCAGATGAATTTCGTATGACTCAGCCATTGGAAGCATTTATATTTGTGCCAAAAATGTTTGCGTTTTTTTTTTTTTGATATGTGAAAATCGCATAATAAAATGCTCACACATATTTCTGGATTCACAGTATAAAGCTGACACATGAGTGGGGAACACACACCAGTGAATTTGCAAAGTATAGAACACAGTGTCTGTACTGTGCAGTATCTGCTCCCAATCCATTGTGTTGCAATTGCTGGTAACTCTGTGCTCTGTTAAGGCTCTATCTCTTCACACTGGGAATATAATGGGTTCACATTTACAAGAACACACAAGTTCAGTGATTGCATTTAAAAAGAGGATTGTAATAGTCATACAAATTCATTTTAAAAAGGAGGATGGGTAAAAGGACAGACATCCCACCATGAAGGCACTACTGTCAAACTAAATCCTACACTGTGGGAGGGATCATAACCAGCGATCTCCACTTCTCAAAGGATTACAGAGCCCTTCAGATAACTAGGATAGTTGTTTAGGATGGGTTTAGATCTTACTTTGCACTTCAATATGTAGCTCTTGGCTGCTCTTCCTCACTCCCTGTGACTCCACAGCACACGTGTAGCTCCCAGTGTTACTCTTCTCAGTGCTGGTTATGCTGTACAGTGCAGAGTTAGTGCTGTTAGTCACAGGCTCCCCGTCTCTCACAATGGTGTAGTGGAGTTGAGGGTGGGGGCTATTGTTCACTGCTGCCTCACAGGTCAGGTTAAGAGCCTCTGCCTCCTTCACTGTGGCTCCTGGAGATGCTGTCAGAGTCACCCTGGAGAACAGAGCTACGAAAAGATGACATGAAGACAGGTTAGTGTTTGTGAAGCTGTCTGACCAAGATATTCAAATCAATCAGAAACAGCATCTTCCATAAAGTGAGAGTCTCACAGAGACAGAGACAGCACTGGAGTATAGAGGCTCCTTAGAGAGACAGAGGCAGTGCTGGAGTATAGAGGCTCCTTAGAGAGACAGAGGCAGCGCTGGAGTATAGAGGCTCCTTAGAGAGACAGAGGCAGCGCTGGAGTATAGAGGCTCCTTAGAGACACAGAGGCAGCGCTGGAGTATAGAGGCTCCTTAGAGAGACAGAGACAGCGCTGGAGTATAGAGGCTCCTTAGAGAGACAGAGGCAGCGCTGGAGTATAGAGGCTCCTTAGAGAGACAGAGGCAGCGCTGGAGTATAGAGGCTCCTTAGAGAGACAGAGGCAGCGCTGGAGTATAGAGGCTCCTTAGAGAGACAGAGGCAGCGCTGGAGTATAGAGGCTCCTTAGAGAGACAGAGACAGCGCTGGAGTATAGAGGCTCCTTAGAGAGACAGAGGCAGCGCTGGAGTATAGAGGCTCCTTAGAGAGACAGAGGCAGTGCTGGAGTATAGAGGCTCCTTAGAGAGACAGAGGCAGTGCTGGAGTATAGAGGCTCCTTAGAGAGACAGAGGCAGTGCTGGAGTATAGAGGCTCCTTAGAGAGACAGAGGCAGTGCTGGAGTATAGAGGCTCCTTCGAGAGACAGAGGCAGTGCTGGAGTATAGAGGCTCCTTCGAGAGACAGAGGCAGTGCTGGAGTATAGAGGCTCCTTAGAGAGACAGAGGCAGTGCTGGAGTATAGAGGCTCCTTAGAGAGACAGAGGCAGTGCTGGAGTATAGAGGCTCCTTAGAGAGACAGAGGCAGTGCTGGAGTATAGAGGCTCCTTAGAGAGACAGAGGCAGTGCTGGAGTATAGAGGCTCCTTAGAGAGACAGAGGCAGTGCTGGAGTATAGAGGCTCCTTAGAGAGACAGAGGCAGTGCTGGAGTATAGAGGCTCTTATTGTTTTAGCTGTAAAGCTGTATTGTTTTAGCACCAAATGTTTCAGTCAAGACCATTGAAACATCCCCCAGCATCCTGCCCCTTCCCATCATCCCACAGCATCCCCCAGCATCCTGCCCCTTCCCATCATCCCACAGCATCCTGCCCCTTCCCATCATCCCCCAGCATCCTGCCCCTTCCCTTCATCTCCCAGCATCCTGCCCCTTCCCATCATCCCCCAGCATCCTGCCCCTTCCCATCGTCCCACATCATCCTACCCCCTCCCATCATCCCACAGCATCCTGCCCCTTCCCATCCCTTGGTTCTACAACACTTGGGTATCTCTTCAAGTCTGCAAGTCATTCAAACACTGCTATGAGCATAATGAGTTGAGTCCTCACTTACAACAGTGTTAGTCATGAGTTTAAGTCCCCCTTTCAAATCATTAAATAAATATTTGCCTTCATATTTTTTTTTCTTGGTGGTGAAGAATCACAGACAACATTTGCAGTCATGGTGTTAAATATAACATCAGATTTCACTTTGATTTTAGAGGCTGTGTGGTTCTGGAGTTGAGAAACATAAAACCTTTTAGTAGAGAGAGAAGCATTGAGAGGAATAGAATTAGAAACTGAGGAACAGAGAAATGCTGGAGGATTGAGGCTCCCAATCAGCTCTAGCAGAACCAAACAGCACCCCCTACTGCTGAGGGCAAAGCTTTAGTGAAAAGGAAGTTGATTCTGTATTCCTCACCAGTTACATTTACCCAGATGGGATGGCTGTATTGTGAGTTCAATGATGTCCTCTCTCTTTCAGCTCGACACCAGTACTCTCCGCTGTGGGACAGAGCAGCAGCACCAATTGTGTATCCGGCTCCAGTTCCACTGCTGCTGTCAGTCTGGTACACTGGAGGACTGGACTCACTGTCTTTGTACCAGAGATATCTCCAGCCACCAGAGCCCTCCTCAACCACACAGCTCAGGGTGACTGCGTCTCCTTCAAATATCTCTCCTGAAGGCTCTCGGGTCAGGGCAGGCTGTGGCAGCTCTGTGGAGACAGAGAAGAGGAGAGAGTGAGAGAGAGAGAGAGAGAGAGAGAGAGAGAGAGAGAGAGAGAAGAGGACAGAGTGAGTGAGTGAGAGGGAGAAGAGGAGAGAGAGAGAGAGAGAGAGAGAGAGAGAGAGAGGGAGCACAACTCTGGTCCCTCAGAGCACTTTCCCAGGAGCGCTGCTGTGGGGTATGATGCTGAGAGGTGACAGGCTCTAATCCGTTGCAGATTACATGAACCACTCTCATAAAATAATAAGGAGTTAGCCAGTACAGTATTTTACAACAAGACTAAAGAAGCATTGTAAAGATGCAGACAGAGGTTGCTCATTCTTCCTGCTGTATCTGAAAAATCTGTTTTGAAAGCTGTCCTCTATCTTCAGTACATGTGTGTGTCTTAAACCAGACCCAGCAACCATTTTACTCATATTTTTTTTTAAATAAAACCTCTCATCACTACTTGCAATGTTAAGGGGCAGATTGTCAAAGCCCTTTTCCTCCAAAGATGAAATTACTTCATTTTCTCAAATAGAGAAATATATGTGTCAGAGTTACAAAGCTAAACATAAACACAGCAGGTATTTAATGTAAGTAGGTTAGGCTGTTTATTTCTCATTTTCGACACTTTGGAGTAAAGAGCTGTTTTGTATGGGGCTCTAATCAGCTCTGTTTTGAATAGTTCTCCCAGTATGTCTCTCCCACCTCTGAAGCAGCACCATGGTGTGGAATCTGAACTTGTGGGAATCATCTACATTTATTAATGCTTTCCCAGAAAGGAATATTTATAACTGGGGTTTCTGCAGTTGATAAACAGGAAAGAAGTACAAAAAAAATTAAAAATAATACATGAGCCTGAAACAGAGGTTAGGACTGGGGGTGAATCTCCCTCTCATAAATACAAGCAGGTATGAAAAGAAGTGAAAAAAAAAAATCACAGTCACCTGCAGCAGCGATCCTTTTCTTAAACAATCCCACCTCTCACAGTCACCTGCACAGCATCAATCCTTTTCTTAAACAATCCCACCTCTCACAGTCACCTGCACAGCATCAATCCTTTTCTTAAACAATCCCACCTCTCACAGTCAGCTGCAAAGTTATTGCCTTATTTATTTTGATACTACAATGTAATTTCAATTACTCATGTGTTTGATACACTTTGGTAAGTAAAGCTGATGACATCACGCTCTACCCCTTTAACTGTTTCATCCTCCAAACACGCTGCATGCGTCTCTTCAGGACCCATTCTTTATTGTCGGATGGGGGATAAGTTTTAAGTCCTTTCAATTTCTCATTGAATCCGGTCACAGAAATTGAAATTGTTGAGTGTTAAGATCGACCCTAAAATATCTGCGGGATCTGACGGCATTGATCCTTTTTTTTGTAAAATCAGCAGCTTATTTGTTATCTTCACCAGTGTGCTACAATCTCGCCTCTCTCAGTCACCTGCACATCATCAAACCTTTTCATAAACAATCCCACCTCTCACAGTCACCTGCACAGCATCAATCCTTTTCTTAAACAATCTCACCTCTCACAGTCACCTGCAGCATCAATCCTTTTCATAAACAATCCCACCTCTCACAGTCACCTGCACAGCATCAATCCTTTTCATAAACAATCCCACCTCTCACAGTCACCTGCACAGCATCAATCCTTTTCTTAAACAATCTCACCTCTCACAGTCACCTGCACAGCATCAATCCTTTTCATAAACAATCCCACCTCTCACAGTCACCTGCACAGCATCAATCCTTTTCTTAAACAATCTCACCTCTCTCAGTCACCTGCACAGCATCAATCCTTTTCTTAAACAATCCCACCTCTCAGTCACCTGCACAGCATCAATCCTTTTCTTAAACAATCCCACCTCTCACAGTCACATGCAGCATCAATCCTTTTCTTAAACAATCCCACCTCTCACAGTCACCTGCACAGCATCAATCCTTTTCTTAAACAATCACACCTCTCACAGTCACCTGCACAGCATCAATCCTTTTCATAAACAATCCCACCTCTCACAGTCACCTGCAGCATCAATCCTTTTCATAAACAATCCCACCTCTCACAGTCACCTGCAGCATCAATCCTTTTCTTAAACAATCCCACCTCTCACAGTCACCTGCAGCATCAATCCTTTTCATAAACAATCCCACCTCTCACAGTCACCTGCACAGCATCAATCCTTTTCTTAAACAATCCCACCTCTCACAGTCACCTGCAGCATCAATCCTTTTCATAAACAATCCCACCTCTCACAGTCACCTGCACAGCATCAATCCTTTTCATAAACATTCATACCTCTCACAGTCACCTGCAGCATCAATCCTTTTCTTAAACAATCCCACCTCTCACAGTCACCTGCACAGCATCAATCCTTTTCATAAACAATCCCACCTCTCACAGTCACCTGCACAGCATCAATCCTTTTCTTAAACAATCCCACCTCTCACAGTCACCTGCAGCATCAATCCTTTTCATAAACAATCCCACCTCTCACAGTCACCTGCACAGCATCAATCCTTTTCATAAACAATCCCACCTCTCACAGTCACCTGCACAGCATCAATCCTTTTCATAAACAATCCCACCTCTCACAGTCACCTGCACAGCATCAATCCTTTTCATAAACAATCCCACCTCTCACAGTCACCTGCACAGCATCAATCCTTTTCATAAACAATCCCACCTCTCACAGTCACCTGCACAGCATCAATCCTTTTCATAAACAATCCCACCTCTCACAGTCACCTGCACAGCATCAATCCTTTTCTTAAACAATCCCACCTCTCACAGTCACCTGCACAGCATCAATCCTTTTCATAAACAATCCCACCTCTCACAGTCACCTGCACAGCATCAATCCTTTTCATAAACAATCCCACCTCTCACAGTCACCTGCACAGCATCAATCCTTTTCTTAAACAATCCCACCTCTCACAGTCACCTGCACAGCATCAATCCTTTTCTTAAACAATCCCACCTCTCACAGTCAGCTGCAAAGTTATTGCCTTATTTATTTTGATACTACAATGTAATTTCAATTACTCATGTGTTTGATACACTTTGGTAAGTAAAGCTGATGACATCATGCTCTACCCCTTTAACTGTTTCATCCTCCAAACACGCTGCATGCGTCTCTTCAGGACCCATTCTTTATTGTCGGATGGGGGATAAGTTTTAAGTCCTTTCAATTTCTCATTGAATCCGGTCACAGAAATTGAAATTGTTGAGTGTTAAGATCGACCCTAAAATATCTGCGGGATCTGACGGCATTGATCCTTTTTTTTGTAAAATCAGCAGCTTATTTGTTATCTTCACCAGTGTGCTACAATCTCGCCTCTCTCAGTCACCTGCACATCATCAAACCTTTTCATAAACAATCCCACCTCTCACAGTCACCTGCACAGCATCAATCCTTTTCTTAAACAATCTCACCTCTCACAGTCACCTGCAGCATCAATCCTTTTCATAAACAATCCCACCTCTCACAGTCACCTGCACAGCATCAATCCTTTTCATAAACAATCCCACCTCTCACAGTCACCTGCACAGCATCAATCCTTTTCTTAAACAATCTCACCTCTCACAGTCACCTGCACAGCATCAATCCTTTTCATAAACAATCCCACCTCTCACAGTCACCTGCACAGCATCAATCCTTTTCTTAAACAATCTCACCTCTCTCAGTCACCTGCACAGCATCAATCCTTTTCTTAAACAATCCCACCTCTCAGTCACCTGCACAGCATCAATCCTTTTCTTAAACAATCCCACCTCTCACAGTCACATGCAGCATCAATCCTTTTCTTAAACAATCCCACCTCTCACAGTCACCTGCACAGCATCAATCCTTTTCTTAAACAATCACACCTCTCACAGTCACCTGCACAGCATCAATCCTTTTCATAAACAATCCCACCTCTCACAGTCACCTGCAGCATCAATCCTTTTCATAAACAATCCCACCTCTCACAGTCACCTGCAGCATCAATCCTTTTCTTAAACAATCCCACCTCTCACAGTCACCTGCAGCATCAATCCTTTTCATAAACAATCCCACCTCTCACAGTCACCTGCACAGCATCAATCCTTTTCTTAAACAATCCCACCTCTCACAGTCACCTGCAGCATCAATCCTTTTCATAAACAATCCCACCTCTCACAGTCACCTGCACAGCATCAATCCTTTTCATAAACATTCATACCTCTCACAGTCACCTGCAGCATCAATCCTTTTCTTAAACAATCCCACCTCTCACAGTCACCTGCACAGCATCAATCCTTTTCATAAACAATCCCACCTCTCACAGTCACCTGCACAGCATCAATCCTTTTCTTAAACAATCCCACCTCTCACAGTCACCTGCAGCATCAATCCTTTTCATAAACAATCCCACCTCTCACAGTCACCTGCACAGCATCAATCCTTTTCATAAACAATCCCACCTCTCACAGTCACCTGCACAGCATCAATCCTTTTCATAAACAATCCCACCTCTCACAGTCACCTGCACAGCATCAATCCTTTTCATAAACAATCCCACCTCTCACAGTCACCTGCACAGCATCAATCCTTTTCATAAACAATCCCACCTCTCACAGTCACCTGCACAGCATCAATCCTTTTCATAAACAATCCCACCTCTCACAGTCACCTGCACAGCATCAATCCTTTTCTTAAACAATCCCACCTCTCACAGTCACCTGCACAGCATCAATCCTTTTCATAAACAATCCCACCTCTCACAGTCACCTGCACAGCATCAATCCTTTTCATAAACAATCCCACCTCTCACAGTCACCTGCACAGCATCAATCCTTTTCTTAAACAATCCCACCTCTCACAGTCACCTGCACAGCATCAATCCTTTTCTTAAACAATCCCACCTCTCACAGTCAGCTGCAAAGTTATTGCCTTATTTATTTTGATACTACAATGTAATTTCAATTACTCATGTGTTTGATACACTTTGGTAAGTAAAGCTGATGACATCATGCTCTACCCCTTTAACTGTTTCATCCTCCAAACACGCTGCATGCGTCTCTTCAGGACCCATTCTTTATTGTCGGATGGGGGATAAGTTTTAAGTCCTTTCAATTTCTCATTGAATCCGGTCACAGAAATTGAAATTGTTGAGTGTTAAGATCGACCCTAAAATATCTGCGGGATCTGACGGCATTGATCCTTTTTTTTGTAAAATCAGCAGCTTATTTGTTATCTTCACCAGTGTGTTATTTATTTAACCTTTCTTTTCAAACAGCTGAAATTCCACTAGATTGGAAATCCTCATTCGTCACGCCCCTCTTTAAAGGGGGTGAGGTAACAGATCCAAATTGTTAGAGGCCTATTTCTATTTTACCCTGCCTCTCTAAGATTATGGAAGCAATTGTAAACAAGCAACTAAGTCTCTTTTTAGAGAGTAACAATATCTTAACTGATACGCAATCAGGTTTTCGTGCTCGACATGGGTGTGTTACAGCAGTTTTAAAAGTCCTGAATGATATTACTATGGGCCTTGATAAAAATCACTGTTGTGCTGCTATTTTTATTGATTTATCTAAGGCTTTTGATACTGTGCATCATTATATTCTTTTGAACAAGCTACGGAGTAGAGGCTGTGACGGGGTTTCTGCTGCCTGTTTTCAGAACTACCTTTCAATGTGTAAAATCAGATGGATTTATATCACAGCCTTGCTTGGTTACTAAGGGTGTGCCACAAGGTTCGATACTGGGCCCTTCTCTTTTTTCCATTTATATGAATACTATTGCTAAGGGAATAGATAATTCATACATATATCCATCTCTATGCTGATGACACTATTTTATACTCTATCTTCAGTGCTATCAGACTTGCAAACAAGTTTCAATCAGATTCAAAAATCTTTTTGTGATCTACGTTTATTGCTTAATGTTGATAAAAGTAAATGTATGTTATTCAATAGGGGACGTGCAAATTTTACCAATCCTGCAGTTCTTGAGCAAGACTGACCTTGAGCAAGTGGACGTTTATAAATATCTGGGTATTTGGCTAGACAGTGCACTTACTTTTAAACCACATATTGTTAAACTACAATCGAAAGTTCGAGCTAGACTTGGCTTTCTTTACAAAAATAATTCATGCTTCACACGGCCAGCTAAGTACTTACTGGTACAGACGTCTGTACTACCCATTTTAGATTATGGAGATGTCATTTATAAAGCTGCTTCTAATGTTGCTCTTAGGAAGCTTGATGCTTTATATCATTCTGCAATAAGATTTGTCACTGGTGCTCCCTACCGCTCTCATCACTGTGATCTCTACACTTTGGTTGGCTGGCCCTCACTTCAAACACGTCGGCTATGTCATTGGTACAGACTCATTTATAAAACCCTAATCGGGAAATCACCCCTCTGTTTAAGTGAATTGTTGACTATATCGGTCTCCTATTACAACCTTCGATTCAGCAATTTGATTAGTTTAATTGTCCCTCGTGTTTTTGCTGCTGTTGGGCATAACTCATTCCAATATGCAGCTGCTCACGATTGGAATGAGTTACAATCAAGGCTTAAACTCCCTGGTTTTATCTCAGAGGGTGCTTTCTTTTCTAGGCTTGAAGCTCTTTTCCCTGTTTCATGTGCTTGTCAGAGCAGACGCTGATTTCATTAGGTTTTTTCATATTGTTGTAATGTCTCTAACTGTCTGTGTATTGTTGTCTGTTGTATTTATGTTGCCTCTTGGCCAGGTCGTCATTTTAACCTTTAAATGTCTTTACCTGGTTAAATAAAGGTTTGAATTGAATTGAATTCAGAGCATCAGCTAAACACAGACAGGCAGATATGCATCATGAACTGATCAGTGCATTATAGTACACATTGATGGTAGCATTTACTGCACTGTACTTTCATAGCATATTCCTGAACTATCCAGATTCTGCTGTTCGGCTCAGTTTGCTACAGACGCTCTCGCCAAGCTGAACACATGAACATTTTAAACAATAGACATCCAAGAGAATGGATTAGCATTTTCATTGTATTCAATTCTGTTTAATTGTACTTACAACAGATATGGTAAAACACTAATGGAAAAAATCATCCCTTTTCCGCAAATAGGGCAAAACTGCATTTTTTACTATTTTCAGATTAAGTGAAAAAATGAATGAGCAAAGAGCCTCTTATGATCAGGGAGATATGAAGAGGCTAATGAAGAGGGCTTCATGGGAACAGCAGTATTAGTATTATACACGCCACTCAGTTCAGTCTGACGGCATTAAAGGAAAGAGACTGAGATCCAGTGTGGGGGCTTCATCTGAACAGCAGTATTAGTATTATACACTTTACTCAGTTCAGTCACTCACCATGTACCTGTATCCTGAGGGCTTTGCTGTATTGTGAGTTCAATGATGGCCACACCTGTGCTTGCTGGCAGAGACATTAACCCCCCCCCCCCAGAAACGTTTTAGGATGTCCCCATAAACATACACAGAAATGCCTGGTTTCACAGACTTTGAGTAGTACTACCCAATGTTAATTAAGGTAAAGTAAACCAAGATTAGTGCTAATCCGGGTCTGTGAAACCAACCAATACAGTATAAAAACAAACATGATAAGATCAAATCTAAAAAAAAACATATTTCAGAAACCAAACCAGAAAAGGCAAGTGTAAAGATGTAGGTCTTGGGTCTGTAGGTCACATTTATTGCACATATTGGTGTTTAATGAAGGTGGATTTTATTATGTGTTCCACCTGGTAAGTGGCCCTCCTTGACCAAACCTTTGGGAGCCCCTGATCTACAGAATGACAAAGCCTATGTTAATAATGGAAACACAGTTATGCCTGTGCAACTGAGAAAATCCAGAACAACAACATGCCATTTATATGGAAGACATTATAAACAGAGGGAGTGTTGACTCGATGTGTAAAACAGAGTTTGTGTGGTGTATGTAGTCGACTGCATGAAGAGAACATGGTAATACTATTGCAAGGAAATAAAAAGGAAGAGGTTTATATACACATCTATCAATGCAAAGATAGTCAGTTTCCCTGCTGTTACTAGCAAGCAGACCCCCAGAAAAGATTGTGAGTTATATGGCAAGGGTGAAAATACAACTTGTTTCCTTTTCTTGAGTGATGCTTGTTTACAGAAAGTGAACTGATTGAGCTGTTAATAAAAAATCACCCTGATCTGTTAGAATGAACCTACCTCTCACTGACACCTGCACCTCTGCAGAGTCACTGGAGGAGCTGTTAGAATGAACCTACCTGTCACTGACACCCACACCTCTGCAGAGTCACTGGAGGAGCTGTTAGAATGAACCTACCTGTCACTGACACCCACACCTCTGCAGAGTCACTGGAGGAGCTGTAAGAATGAACCTACCTCTCACTGACACACGCACCTCTGCAGAGTCACTGGAGGAGCTGTTAGAATGAACCTACCTCTCACTGACACCCGCACCTCTGCAGAGTAAATGGTTTTGCTCCACCATGTCGCACTGCACTTGTAGAACCCCTCATGACTCTTTGAAACACTGTGCACTCTCAGCTCTCTGAATTGCTCGTATTTTAACTCTGTATTATCTTTGTAAAAGTAAACCCACTGCACTGTAGAACCACTGTGGATGAGACACCTCAGAGTCAGAGTGTCTCCCTCAAACAGAGGCTGGGGTTCAGTCTGCAGGGTCACCCATTCATCTAAAAAGACAGAAAGAGTTCAGATCAGCAGGGCTGTGTGCGAGTCAGTTTTGAGGAGTCTGCTTCTAGTGACACACACACACACACACACACACACACACACACACACAAGCAGGTAAGTTATGAAGTGTTTCATGTTCCACTGCAGACTGCACTACATGTACAAAATGAATCTCCGGTCCTCACTCGGGTCATGAAAGCTGACCAGCTGCTCATTGTTCCTTCATCTGCTGCATTTGTTTCTCCTGTTTCATTATCTCTTTTAGTTAGGAACAGATTACTGAAACCCAGGGACATCAATAACATGAAGGATCATTGAATAATATTGCAGTTTGTAATTACAGAAGGTACATCATATTATAATATAATATGACGGGATCAATAATGAAACACACAGAAGCCAGCTTTCAAAGATTTGTGCAAATATGCTTCTCACTTGATCTTGTGCAAAAATATATTATTTTAATTGATCCCTGCCTGGTTTTACTGCAGAGCACATTCCTATGATAATAATATTATATATTATTTTAGAAAGTACCAGTATAAATTAAAAGTGGAAGCTACGTAGATCAGGCTGAATACAAAACCATCGTTGACAGTTCAAACTCATTTACATTGATAACACTCTGTTTTATTGCCTGTTCCTCATTTTACACCACTCTGAACTGGGTGTAAAATAACAGAGCTGAATGCCCTTCATTCTGTGGATTAGAAACAAGCTTTTGATGTAGTATTTTAGAGCAAAGCTAGCTCACAAGCAAAACGATCGGGTGAAATGTTCACTCCGTAGTGTAAAGTGATCTCTTACCCTGTGACTGTCCAGAGCCCGTCAGTGTGGTCAGCCCTGAAAGACACAAACAGAGGCAGTCAGAGACATTCCTTGAAATAATTACACCTTAGTTCACAGGACAGGAGAAAGGGCTGCATGGAGTAAGCCCTAGGATTTGAAATAGGAATTCTGGCTTGTGACTAGGAAGATGACATGCTTTCCCCTTGGCTCATGGAGAGATGCTGTCACGGAGGTGAGACCGAACCGATCTGCCTCCAAGGCTGGAAAGAAAGTGTTACTTCCAAGGGGAAAATAAAGGGAAGGACAGCGGATACATTTAAGAAGACTAGAAGTCACTCCAACTAAGAAGGAACACCTACGCTTGGGGAGAACGGCATTTCCAGACCTCCGAGACAGAGGAATTCTGAAAGAGAGAAGGAAATGAACATGCAAAGAGGCCAGAGAGGAACACTGGCATCAATGAAAGCAAGGTGTTAGTAAAGAATACAGGGTTTCCCCTGGCACAGGGAGAGCAGCCTGTCAGAGATTACAAGATATATATATATATATATATATATATATATATATATATATATATATATATATATATATATATGTTTGTTATTATGTATGGCAGCAATAGGCTTCCATAAAAAACAATGTAGGTGATGCAAAATTTCATAGCTGTACCTGCGGGGCTTCACCATGTTTCACCAGGCATGACGAACGACAGTAATACAACTAAATACAAATCATCTCTCTCAGCGAAAAACATATATATATGTAAAACGTAATAGTTGATTTCAAGTGAGGACATTTAATTTTACTATAACCATTAAAATATTTAATATATAAAAATATAATACACTGTTAGCATTTTGGATGTTCACACTCATGAACAAAAACTCATAAATTATGTTAGTATAAAAGTATAATTAATATATATATATATATATAATAAAAAATGAAAAAAAGTTTACCAGTTTTCGATCCAGTGATCTTTGGCGTGCTAATCAAACCTCAAACATGCCAACCACTAGGCTCCTGTTTCATCCCTCGGTAAATAAGCCTGCAGCTCTCTGCACTCGGGGTGGGGGTGGGTGTGGGTGGGACCCCGAGCCCCCCCATATCGCCAATCAAATCGCGTGAAAGCACAAAGTGTGGGGGGGGGGCTCATTTGCATACAAACTCCAGATTTAGCTAAATTATCATTTACGTCTCACCCAAAAGACGGAGCACGAGGAGGTTAAGTGACTTGCTCAGGGTCACACAATGAGTCAGTGAGATGGGATTTGAACCGGAGACTTCCTGGTTACAAGCCCTTTTCTTTAACCACTGGACCACACAGCCACCTAGTTAAGAAATTTAAGATTTTATTTGTGAACAGTTAAATCTTGATTCTTAAAATAAATATTTAATAATATATATATATTTTTAAAATAAAGGTTTAGCATTTAAATGTTGAAAAGTTGCTAAATATTGTAAGATTTATAAATTATATCTGAATGTACACATTAAAAAAATTATTTATTTTCACAACATTTGTAAATCTGGAAAAAAAATACAAGATTTAAGTTAAATATTAACACTTTTTTATATCTGTTAAAACGGCAGAAGACTGATACAACGACCATGGATAGACAAACAGTATCTATGGAAGAACAAAACAAGGTAAGATTGTTATTTATTGATTGTTTTTACAAAAGGATTTCATAGTTTAGTCGCAAGTTCAAAGCTAAGCGTTGTTCTGTTACTCCTATGTGAAAGGTCAGATTAAAACAATTAGGACCTTGCTTGTTATTATTATTTATTTCTTAGCAGACGCCCTTATCCAGGGCGACTTACAATTGTTACAAGATATCACATTATTTTTACATACAACTACCCATTTATACAGTTGGGTTTTTTACTGGAGCAATCTAGGTAAAGTACCTTGCTCAAGGGTACAGCAGCAGTGTCCCCCACCTGGGATTGAACCCATGACCCTCCAGTTAAGAGTATAGAGCCCTAACCACTACTCCACACTGCTAGTAATGTGATTTAATTAAAAAAATGAATGTAACTAACTGTGTGTGGCAGAGCAGGGCTCTGCTCTTGGAAATACTGGCAGGGATGGAGTTAAATTATCCTCCCTGCCCAGGTTGATTGCGTCAGGTGGGAGCAATCAGTCAATTAATTATTCAATGATCACCCAGCCACCTGGTATAAAAGAAGGCCTCAGCCTCCCAGCAGGGGGAGAGTTCTAGAAGGAGAGGAAGCAAGTGTGTTTTTCTGTGTGTGCTGGTTGTTGGTTTTTGAATCCAGTGAAGGCAACGCCCAGCCTGGAAGCCTTATTTTGTTGTAAGTTTCGTTTTGTGTTTATTTTGTGTCTTAGAAACCTTTTTGTTTGGCCCCCGTGCTGGTTTATTTTGTATTTTTGGTGAATTAAAATATTTATTTTGAACTTTTCACGCTGTCTCTGAGTCTCAACCTCTGTCATCCTGTCACATTGTGACTTCCATTTTTTTGTTCTGCCCCCCCTCGCCCCCTTGTTGTATGATCTACCACACTTCCCAGTCCTTTACCGTGTTTGAGCTCACTTTTACCATGTTGTGCCCTGCACATACCATACTTCCATTTGCTTTACCATACAGTGACTAGCTTTGTTACACTTCACTTCGATTTTACCATGAAACCACCATGAAAACACTGTGTTCCACGCATCCCTGTCCTTTACCATGTGCTTCCCTGTTTCACCATGCATATAGCATGTTTTACAATACTCTCATTTACCTGGCTTTCAAACTCTGCTTTAACCATGAAATTACCACAAGACACCACCTCAAACTTATATTCTGAATTATGATCGAGTCTTCAAACGTGGAAACTTTCACTCTAACTGTCCTCAAAGCAACTGGCTAATCAGCAGCATGTTTAATAAAGCTCCAGCAATAATACTTACACATCAGTAAGGCGAGTTCACAAGCCTGCATTCTGTCTGAAGACACTCTCACAATGCTGAGCTCAATGTAGAAACTTTACCCTATTAAATGACCACAGTGTTATAGACATATAGCTTCCTGTGACACAACATAGCCATGTGATGTCATTTCGGAAAATATATATTTTTGGCCTCCTCTAATTTCTTAGAAACGTTTTAAATACATATAAAAAGTCCTGTTCTCGTAAATAGAACACAGACAGACACACACATTTTCCAGTTCCTACAGAGTACAGAACTATAGGAATGCCACTATAATTCTGTATAAATCTATACAATTTGTATATTGTCCAGTAGAAGTCTATAGGAATATGACTGTGTATAATACACTTATATTGATTCATCTTGTCAATAGTACCTACACCTTCAAGCACAAACTAGCTACTAAGCTTTATATATGAATTATGTAAAGATGTCTTCTGTACTGTAGTCTAGTCACATGAAGAGAGCTACAATGTATCAGCATATAATTATCAATAGAATTATTTAGTTGCAATATGAAACATATATAGTCAAGAGATTTGTTACATATTCTAGTCTGTAGAATTATATAGTGATTGTTGTATATTTCTAAAATTCAGCTATAAATCTGTCTGTGCATTTCTATTTCCTCTCCACACTAAGCAGTTTATTAATAAGGCTGGATCAATTCACACAGGGGACTTATAATGAGATCCTCCTCATTGGTCAATGCAATGCACGTTTAAACAATGAAATCTGTTAATCAATGCTTTTAAAAAGCAGGAGAGAGAGGGCAGGGTTGGATGGAAAGATGTTTCCTAGCAGTTAGGATGCTGTGACTTTAAAATGAGACAATGAGAGCGAGCCTCTTCCTGTCCGCAGAGCAGCAGAGGCCACTGAGCTGCTGCACAGCATTGAGTCCAGTGAAGGGCTTCAGAGGCTGCGGTTGAGTGACAGGAAGTGCTGGAGGATGAACACACAACAGGGTAAGAAATAACAGATACCTTATATTATTATTTAGAGGAGATGTTAATGTTAAGGTCTTGAATCCCTGTGAACGGGGCAGGACATCCCTGGATATGAGATGCTGAAACTTAGAGGAGTCAGAAAGCTTGAACTTGCACAGCTTTAGAGGATGAATGAAATACTGAGGTGGGTTTCTTTAACAGTGCTGTAGAAAAGCTTCTTACATACAGAGCTTCTGAGTTCAAGTTTAGTGAACAGGGCCCTTCAGCTAGACAAACCCTCCCCCTCACCATGACACACTAGAGCAGAAAACAGTGCTGCAGATAAGAGGAGCACCGTCACCAAAAATATTTGGGATTTTTTTTTATAGCCCTGGAAAAACAGACCCTGTCGCGTAAACAGAAAGCGTCCGCAAGAAGCTTACTGGGGCACTCCAGAATGACTGATTCTTGTCCCGTTTGTGTAAACATTCAAAAATTATAACAGAGCAGCATTCTTCCTTACAGTATTACAATTGTAGTGATTCAAAATTGGCTCTTTTTGAGTTCCGATGCCACCTTTAAATGTAAACATGAATTTCTCTTTTCTACTTTCACCTGAGGAAGAGATCTCTGAGTTCTTGAAAGCTTGTAATTCATAATTGTTTAGTTAGTCCAATAAAAGGTATCACCGCTCCTTCTCTTTGTCTGGAAAGACTACAAAAAGTCCTGGTTATCCCAGGTGAAGGAGCGTCTACATGAGGGGAGACACACTAAATAATATACTACTAAGAGCAAGACTTCCATAGAATAAAATATAGGTTCTTGGGTTATAATAAAATATAGGCTCTTGGGCTATATATTGATTTGAAGCTATTCATACAAATCAAGAGATTGATATTTTAACCTGTTCTTAGGCAGATCAAAGAGAGAACTTAACCTAATAGAGAGATCCTCTCTTTTTATAAAAGAACCCTCATACTGGCTCTCTTCTCTGATCTATATCCCTTATACTGGCTACCTTCTCTGATTGATATGCCTATTTTCTAGAAATTAAAAATGAACTACAATTCCACACGGTGTACTAGAGGGACTAGATTTGAAAGAGCGAAAGTGGGTCAGGCACTGCCCCCAGCTCCAGATTTCCACTTTAAATCAAGGCTTGCTGTAGTTCCAGGAGCGAGGCTCAGCTCGCAATACTAATCAAGAAAATAAAAAGCTAAATTACCGCAAAACGTAATACTTAATAAACAGTGTTTATTTACAATATTTGTCAGCAGACCCGGCGCGATTATTTGAGACCGGCGTTTATATATTAGATCAGTAGCTTCACATGCTTCATGCGGTCATTGCGAAGCCGCTAACACACAACCTTGTAGCAACATCGTAACTCAATTTAAACATTCCAGCAACTATGTTACAAGGTTGTGTGTCAGTGGGAACTAATGCCCCGTTTCCACTTGCCACATTTAGGTGCACCGTCCAGCTGATGTGTACCTAAAAGTGGCTGCCTGCATTTCCACTGCACTTTCTCAGGTACAGCTAACCTAGGAAGTATTTGCTCAACGCCAGAGAAACGGCATTCTGTGACACACACAATGCTGGGATTCTGTGTCTTTTCAGAAACAACAGATCGTTTTTTAAACATTGAGGTTGAAAGGAGTCATGTGGCTGTTTTCATTTTCTTTGTCCACAATATTGACAGCCAACTGGCAGCGAAAACAAAGAAGATGATGACCTGTACTTTCATCGTCGTAAAGCAGAGAGAAAAGGCGGGTCTTGAGAGTTGATTTAAAGCGAGTGACGTGGGAGCATCACACACCAAAGCTGGGAGAGAGTTCCAGAGAGTCAGAGCCATGAAGCTAAACGAGCGTTCTCCAAGTGTGCTGCACTTTTGCTTGGGGATGACAAGCAGACCAGAGTTGGAGGACCTCCGTTTGCAGGCAGGGACATAGCGGGTCAGCAGGTTGAGGAGGTACTCAGGACCTGTGTGATGAAGGGAAGGAGAGTTTTGAAAATAATCCTGAACTTTACATGTAGCCAGTGCAGCTGGGCAAGACGGGGGTGATGTGATCACGTTTTTTACATCTGGTAAGGATCCTGGCTACAGCATTCTGGATTAGCTGCAATCAGTTTATGGTGCGTGCCTGGAGACCACCATAAAGCAGTAGTTGCAGTAGTCGAGTCGAGAGGAGATGAATGCATGACAAAGTATCTCTGCATCCGGGAGGGAAAGGTAGGGACGGACTTTGGAGATGTTTTGAAGATGGTAGAAGGAAGATTTGACTACAGAGGAGATGTGGGCATCAAAGAAGAGGTTGCTGTCAAGAAGTACGCCAAGGCTTCACACTGGGCAGCTATATTGAGATTCTTAAGTTGAGTTTTAAATCCTACCAGAAGCAGTTCAGATTTGTTAAGTGTTCATTTGAAGAAAATTGGCAGACATCCAGGCCTCGATGTCTTGATGCTTTTATGTCTTAAATGCAAGCCAAGAGTCAGATCATGGCAGGGGGTCAAGTTTCAAGTAGAGCTGGGTGTCGTCAGCATAGGAGTGAAACATGAGCCTGTGTTGGCGGATGAGGTAACCCAAGGGAAGCATGTAGATATTGAAGAGAAGGGGCCCAAGAACAGATCCTTGGGGGACACCACAGGTGACTGGGTTTGCAACACCACTACATCATAGAAGACAGACTACATGTGTCAGGATAGGTAAGAGGACATCCAGAAGAGACAGATTCCAGAGATCCCAGCACACTTCTGAAGGTGGTTAAGAAGAATGCCATGATCTATGGTGTCAAAAGCAGCTGTTAGGTCAAGGAGGACAAGCACAGAGGGAGCACCAGCATCAGCATTGAGCAGGAGATCATTCAAAATCCGAGCAGAGCAGTTTCAGTACTGTGATGTGGCCGGAAACCAGACTGTTGATAAGTCAGCTGGGTCAAGGGAGGATTTTTTGAGTACCGGCGAAAGCTTGAGGGCAGCAGGAACCGAGCAAGAGTTCAGGTACAGGTTGAGAGTGTGCACAATGGAGGGAGCAAGATCAGAAGCGGACAAGGTTAGACAGCCAGGGGTCCACGGGGCATGTGGCAATAGTTGATTTTAACAGCAAGCCAGAAACATCAGCAATGGAGAGAGAAGAGAAGGAGGAGAGAGCAGGAGGGGCAACCAGAGGAGTGTCAAGGTAGTCAAGTAGTAAACTGGGTTTGTGGTGGGTGAGCGTAGAATAGATGTTGTCAATATTGTTCCGAAAGAAAGAGGAGAAATCATGACAGGTAAGAGAGGAGGATGAGCGGGAGTTGGATCTGTTAGTGGCTGGATGTAGGATTTGATCTCAAATGCAGGGCGAAGATCCTTGTGATTCATTACTGGAATCACTGGTTGGTTGTTCTGAATGGAAATATATTTCACACTTGTTAGAAATACCAACAAACTACATGTAATAATGTACATTTAATACAAGAATAATTGTTCTTTAACTGAAAAAAAGAATACCTCTGTCAGATCCTGAAGATTCTGGGGGAAAAGGTCCTTGTGTTTCACATTCCCCTCTACTGGAGAGGTTTGCAGGTGAATTGCAGATCAGTATTTCTAATAGAATGAAATAATATTTTAGAAATAGATAAAAAATAATCTTTTTCTTATTTTATTTTAACTTTTTTTTCTTTTAAACAATGAACGGGTACACAGTTAAGTTATAAATAATATATATTTTTTTATTTTGTCATGAAACTGGATTGCCATCCTTTCAATTCCCATTGTTTGCAGTGTTTTCGAAATTTTGTCAAAAACTTTAAGATTTCGCACTACACCCAATAACTGCTCCTGAATAGAACTTTCTGACCAAATATTCAAAAGAAATATTTTCTTTTCTCACTGTTCTTGACGCGCTAGTGACAATGTGACAAGCCCACATCACCATGGAACGTGGTTCCGCCCGGGGTATTTACACTGTCTACATCCTGACCATCTTGCTATTAGGGTTTCCAGTTTGCTATTCATTGATGTGGCACCTATAGCGACACTGCAGTGAATAGCTAACCGAATAGCTAACTGGCTGTTTTGACCTATTTCCCGACCAGCTAGAGCCACCAAACTTGGTATGTGAGATGTACTCGATGTCACCTACATTTCAGTGGGGGTGCTGCAGTGACCTTTTTGATTATCTGTTTGCTTCAGCAGACTGAGAGCGAGCACAAGGATGTAAGTGACATGGTCACACAGTTGAGTTGGGATTTGAACCAGGGTCCTGCTGGTTATAAGCCTGTTTCTTTAACCACTGGACCACACAGCCTCCTTTTATATCCTTGTATTTATAACTTGTTACATCTTATCTTGTATTTATTTTATACCTTACCCGTCCCGTAAACTTACTGCATTTAAATATTGTTCTTGTATTGCCCTTTAACACTTGTAAATTGCCTTGGATAGAGGTGTCGGCCAAATGATAATAATAATAATAATAATAATAATAATAATAATAATAATAATAATAATATAAACTTCTAAAATGTTTTAAAAATGAACAATAAAAGCAGTAAGTATCATTATAAAAAAAATGTATTGTTTAATCTGAAACTTGTACATTGTTTATACAACAAAACGCATTGAAATACACCGAGAGGTTTGTATCTGGCCTACTTTCAGCACACTTAATTATCAAAACTTTTAATAACGTAACTGCATTAAACAGATATCCATTACATGTAGGCCTACCTTAAATCACATTTTCTATTATTATTTATTAATCCTGAGAGTCACTTTCATCGCTGTCACTTATTAGCAGTTCATTTCGCTGAAGCTCCTCCTCATCTTCAATGGCAATGACAGAGACCCGGTGTTTATTTACAATATTTGCCAGCAGACCCGGCACGTATTCGAGACAGGCGATTATTTGAGAGCCTGCAATTATATGAAGTTTTACGTTATGACTGTACTTTTTTACCTTTACATTTCTACATGAACCTCTTTATAGAATCAGCTCATCATACCGAACTTATCTAGGATTTTCTTCATTTTACTATTTTGTACTATGATTTTGTTTTCCAGTAAACTTTTCAAAGCAGCAGATCAGACCCTATCATGTAAAGATGATTGACTGGCGTGTTTGGGTTGAAAATGCTCAGCTCAATCTCCCCTTTTCAGAATCTCCTCTTTGCAGTTTGACAGCAGGCGCAGGGCTGCATGTAAACCTGCCTGCCTTCACTTCCTCTCACTAACCACAGACACGTATTTCCTTCTAAGAAATGAAACAGACTGACCGCTTACAAGCAAATTATGAGATGTTTGTTCTGTTTTTGACATCTGCAGTGAACAGCACTGAGAGGTACACTTTCAATCTATAATACTGATATGCTTCTAGATCTATCGATATACAATAAACTCTGTGTTTACAACCATTCTTTACATTTACTTTTGCTGGGAAAAACAAAATAACTGCAGTATCATATTATATTTTAAAACATATATGTTCTGTTATTTTACCCTGTTCATACTAATGTGATGCAGACCACTCGCTTTCTGACAGTGTCTTTACAGTTCGTATACTACTGTATTGTAAGGTTTTATATAAATTGTAATAATTTTATGTGCCCCCTTAAATGGCAAAGAAGTGAGAAATCATTGAAAGTCTGTTTCTAAACATTGTGTGATTTTCCTGTGTTTCATGTAAAGCTTTTCGAACCACTGTTTAACAGCCTTGTAGTCGAGATCCTCAAACCTCGAGGCCGAGTCCATATCCAGGTCCCGAGTGTCGAGCCTGAGTCCGAGTGAGTCATCAGGGTCTGAGTCCATATCCAGGTCCCGAGTGTCGAGCCTGAGTCCGAATGAGTCATCACGGTCTGAGTCCATATCCGGGTCCCGAGTGTCGAGCCTGAGTCCGAGTGAGTCATTAGGGTCCGAGTCCATATCGGGGTCCAGAGTGTCAAGCCTGAGTCCGAGTGAGTCATCAGGGTCCAAGTCCATATCCAGGTCCCGAGTGTCGAGCCTGAGTCCGAGTGAGTCATCAGGGTCTGAGTCCATATCCGGGTCCCGAGTGTCGAGCCTGAGTCCGAATGAGTCATCAGGGTCTGAGTCCATATCCGGGTCCCGAGTGTCGAGCCTGAGTCCGAGTGAGTCATTAGGGTCCGAGTCCATATCGGGGTCCAGAGTGTCAAGCCTGAGTCCGAGTGAGTCATCAGGGTCCGAGTCCATATCCGGGTCCAGAGTGTCGCGCCTGAGTCCGAGTGAGTCATCAGGGTCCAAGTCCATATCCGGGTCCCGAGTGTCGAGCCTGAGTCCGAGTGAGTCATCAGGGTCCGAGTCCATATCCGGGTCCTGAGTGTCGAGCCTGAGTCCGAGTGAGTCATCAGGGTCTGAGTCCATATCCGGGTCCCGAGTGTCGAGCATGAGTCCGAGTGAGTCATTAGGGTCTGAGTCCATATCCGGGTCCCGAGTGTCGAGCCTGAGTCCGAGTGAGTCATCAGGGTCTGAGTCCATATCCGGGTCCCGAGTGTCGAGCATGAGTCCGAGTGAGTCATCAGGGTCTGAGTCCATATCCGGGTCCCGAGTGTCAAGCCTGAGTCGGAGTGAGTCATCAGGGTCTGAGTCCATATCCGGGTCCCGAGTGTCAAGCCTGAGTCCATAGAACATGGATATTTTGTTTGAATTGTCACAGCAAACACATGCTATATGTCCAAATAGAGTGTTAGAATATAATATTTACAAATTTATTTAAGTTTTGCATCCATGCAAGCAAAAAGGAAAACATGTATTTAGTGGTTTAGCTTTAATTAAAAAAAAAAAAAAAGCATATGTATACGCCTTCACATATGCCTCCTTAAAGCTCGTCTGAGATGCTGGACTCCCGACCGACGAGGAATGTCTAAATGTAATCCAATTGTTTTCAGCTTCATTATCTATTAGTATTATATACCTGTCTATGTTTAGAAGCCCCTGTTGCATTCCTTTGTAATCTACTCTCCTGAAATTGTAAAACATTGTCTTTGATTTTTGTACTGCCCTTGATTTATTTGTCACAAATGTTCCGAAGAATCCGACCCTTCCTCACCAACTATGCTACCCAGCTCCTGGTCCAGGCCCTGGTACTCTCCCGCCTAGACTACTGCAACTCCCTCCTGGCTGGCCTCCCTGCGTCTGCCACCCGTCCGCTCCAGCTCATCCAGAACTCTGCTGCTCGCCTGGTGTTCTCTCTACCTCGCTTCGCCCACGCTACTCCACTACTCCGCTCGCTCCACTGGCTCCCGATCACCGCTCGCATCCAGTTCAAGACTCTTGTACTCGCCTACAGATGCCTTGATCAGACTGCACCCAGCTACCTCCAGACCCTCATCTCTCCCTACACCCCCACTCGACCTCTCCGCTCCGCCTGCACTAGAAGACTGGCTCTACCTCCGCTACGCTCCCCTGCCTCCCGAGCCCGCTCCTTCTCCACCCTTGCTCCGCAGTGGTGGAACGACCTTCCTACAGATGTCAGGACTGCCCAGTCCCTGACCACATTCCGGCGCCTCCTTAAGACTCACCTCTTCAAACAGCACCTGTAGAACTCCTCTGTTGTATCCTGGGACACTATCACCCTTCATTTAAATATGCTTTATTTTGCTCTTATCTGCCCCCTATTTTACTGCATTTAATCCTGTACCTCAGAATATTGTAATCTGCCAAGTGTTTAATCTGTAGTATTTTGTACTTAATTATATCCTGATGTAACTATCACTATTTAATCATATCCTGATGTAACTTTCACTATTATCTGCTGTATTATTGAATTGTGGTTTGTCACACTTGAGAATTATTGTATTTCTTGTTCTTATTGTATGACTTATATTGTAACACTTGAATGTATTTGTATTTGCTTGCGATTGTAAGTCGCCCTGGATAAGGGCGTCTGCTAAGAAATAAATAATAATAATAATAATAATAATGTTATCATATTCTGGTCACTTATTCCTAGTGGTTCTATTACCTGTAAGTTGTGTATCCTTGCTTCATTGTTTGTTAATACCAAATCTAGACATGAATTGTATCTAGTCGGGACATTCACCATTTGTGATAACAAGCAATCTTACAGTAACTCTGTCATTCCCATGTCTGAACTGTTGTCTGAGGTCATGTGGGCCCAGTTTATGTTTGAGAAGTTAAAGTCTCCCATAATTAGAGTGTCCCGTTCCTTACCTATTTTTTTGATGCTTGCATGTAAGTTTTCATTTAACCTCTTACGCCCTCTAGTCCCGCGGGAGGAACACGGAACTGCACGTAAACATTATATTTCATAACTCATTTTTAATATTATTACAAAAGCAAAAGAGAAAAAAAGCTGACTCGATATCAAAATCGTTGTTTTCCTACCGTCAAACAGCGAAGGAATTTTTCGAATCCGTCATTTCACCGCTGAGATATCCCATTCACAATGTGTCTAGTACCCCCATGCTACCAAAACAACTGCGATCGACTAGCTTGCGTTTTGCTGCTCTGGTCTTACAACCTTGATGACGGTGAAGTCTCCCTGATCACGTTGCAGGGGAGGTCACAAGCTTTCCATTCATACCTTTACTTTGTTTGTAGCCCAATCCATCACAGAGTAATCGATGTGCAAACAAACACGCCCACCTCTTGAATGAGATAAGGGGAAAAAAAAGAGCCTTACAAAGGCTAATGCATGTGGCAATGGATAGCATGTGAGGTGCCAGAAGTTAACATCCCTTTTAGAACTTAGTGTATCACGGGACATAAAGATTTACACAATGTTTATTTTTGGAGAGGTTTGGGGACCCTTGGGCTTAGCTTTGTAAAAACTTCTGTAGAATTTGATCCCTTTGTTCAAACAGTTCCAAATTTTTACCCAGTATAGTAGACATGTTGGTGAAGCACTGGAAAAAAAATCTGTCTCTTTTCATATGCTACAAGTTGAAAAATGACTATAGAACATAAAAAAATGAAGTGTGTTTTATTCTTGATGCCCAAGGGGTTACCTTGAATTCAAGCCCTGAACCATGCCTGTGCTGTCTATACTTTGGAAGCTATTGTGATTTATTTAAGGGCACAGCCCCCCAGACGGAAATTGTCTGTGAGGGGCTGGGGTTTTGACAGGTCAGTTTTATTATTATGGAGAGGGGGCCCCTAAACGCATTCTTTGCCCCCCCCCCCCCCCCAAGCTTTTTGTGACGTGACGCCCCTGGTGTTATTATGATTGTGAAATTAAAGTTGAGAAGTGAGTGGTGTATCAAGTTGATCCATTTTTTTTACAAGCACTAATATACCTGCTTAACTGAAACACATTGTTTTTCTTCACTGGAGGGTTGCATTTATCTTCACATAATGGTGCAGAAGTACTATGATACAAAACTACCAGATTTCTTCACCGGACGAAGCCGCTTGTTCTGTATTCAAACATCACCATTGTGTGAAATCAACAGGATATTTTGGGAGTGTTACGTTAACCCTTCGAGTGATGGCTTTCGCATTGCGTACCTGCTATTACTATTGATGGTGTGTGCTTCTGTGTAACTATACAATGAAATACATCACATTTCATTTAAGATGTTACAAAATAGTGCTGGGTTTGTTTTTTGTGGGGGGTTTCTAGCATTGCTGATACAATACTGTAAAATGTATTTAAATTTGTGTATTTAACCTACTTTCACTTATTCAGCATACTTTCAGCAAAGTAGTATTTTTTTGGCCAAACTTTGTTGTTGAAAGGACATTTTCTTTTGATCTTTAAAACAATGTTGTAGCTCAAATTATTGTTATTAAACATGTTAAATACTGTTAATTGTGTGAGAAATGCTAGTCAGACGCAAACTCCAGGCACCTATACTTGGCCATTCAGAGACGTGTCTTTGTTCAAGCCATACTTGCATTCCACAGTCCGCGGAGTGGCAATCCGCACCCACAGCCAGCTACACGGCAGAGATTTCAGCATGAGAACGCGTGTATTGTGGGAGCGCGTAGATCCAGGCTATGCTGGGTTTACGCTCTTTGAGAATAGATCCCTTAGAGAAGACTGACTGGAGCAGTGCCTTCCTTGGGGTTGTAGCGGTTCACTACGTTTTCTTACTAACTCACCATCCTGGCTTGGAAACCCGTTTCTCCTTCATACAGACAAAATACATCCGCAGCATTACAAGACTTTCATTGAGGCATTTGAGAAGTGTGCTCCAGTAGCAATGTTGGCCTCTCAAAGATGAATATATTAGACACTTATTTACTTGCATTGATGAGCGTCCCATCTGGAAGGCTGGAATAAGCACCAAGCCCTTCATGTGCAGCAGCACCGCATATATTAATCATTCACTACCAACGACGAATGACTGGGTCAGTGATCTGTTCATTCACTACCAATGCAGAATGACTGGGTCAGTGATCTGTCCATTCACTACCAACGCCGAATGACTGGGTCAGTGATCTGTTCATTCACTACCAATGCAGAATGACTGGGTCAGTGATCTGTCCATTCACTACCAACGCCGAATGACTGGGTCAGTGATCTGTTCATTCATTACCAATGCAGAATGACTGGGTCAGTGATCTGTCCATTCACTACCAACGCAGAATGACTGGGTCAGTGATCTGTCCATTCACTACCAATGCAGAATGACTGGGTCAGTGATCTGTCCATTCACTACCAATGCAGAATGACTGGGTCAGTGATCTGTCCATTCACTACCAACGCAGAATGACTGGGTCAGTGATCTGTCCATTCACTACAATGCAGAATGACTGGGTGGGCTATTTGTTCTTTATTTATGACAATGTTTTTGCACTGGTGACCACCATACCAGGGACTTCTAGATATACATTTGATTTAGATATAGGATGAATGTTTAGTTTAACAAATACAAATTCTAAGTATTTGTACTGCATTACATTTTTTGGTACCTTTGAGAGGTTATATACTGAAGCAGTATTGTGTACCACGAATTGGGGAGAATTCTTCATGAATAAGCTTCTGTGGGTTGATTGTTGATTTCATGTGTGGCACCAGATTTTCATGTTAAAGGGGAAAAAAAACAAAAAAACAAAGAAAACACACAACACACTGAGTTAGTAGTTTCTTGCAGGAGAATATTATATTTCTCATACAAACTTTAAAAAAGATACATGAGAATAATTCTTAAAGAGCAAGACACAGTCTTGCATGTCTTTTGCAGCTCCCACTCTTAAACTTCATGACAAGATTTTTCTGCTTTTAAGACAACACATTTGCGTCTTTGGGACGACGACATTCAACACCACTTCTAAGAAACCCAGCGTTGCACTGGCAAGTCTCCACACAAGGCAGCCGGCACTTGGACGAGACGTCTTGGTCACTAAACGTTGCTGGGCAGGCAGATCCACAGGACACATACATGCTATTCTCTGGACAGCTCATGGCTAGAGATACAGAAAGTTAGGGTTAAAAAGACAAATACACTGCATTCAGTTAATAGACTGGTTTACAGGACAGACATTAATGCTACAGTTTGTTCTGTTAAATGGTAAGTAGTGCTGACAACGTATGCCTCCTAAACAAATCTGAAGTTAAAATGGGAGTGCAGTTTCAAACAACTTTGAAAACAATAGGAAATGGCAGCAATGCTGAGTGCACAGTAATTCAACACATTTTAAACATGAGAGGGGAGGAAAGGAGCACATACAAATCTAGAAGGGGGATCAATTTAGAACAGCTCAGACATTGCATTAAAATGAGCAATACAAAAATAAATCAATTTCTACCTATATGTACCATACTTGTACTACAATGAGGAATGGGGGGTAGGGAAGAGAACTTACGACACACAGCCATTGCTCGCCACTCTTGCAGCTTGATCCCAGCTCTCTGGCAGGCATCTGTATAGGCCTCCAAAGCCTGGCAGAGAAGAGTCTGGTTGCCATTGTTCACACACAGGTCGTACATACAATTCTGTTGATAAATGCTTGGATCAATCAACGCCTGGCACACTGCAAAGGGACCACTGCTTTGGGTCAGCAACTCACAAGAGCCGCCCCTCTTGTATTGTTGGGCCATGCGCGGATAGCAAACCGGGCATGGGCCGTTGCAGTCAGCCTGGCAGAAGCGGTCTGCGTTGTCTACCTTCCAGCTCCAACCGAATTCCATTTCATTCTTCACCCGAGAGCCGCTTGGGGTCACAAAGTCATCAGTGGAGTCGCCGTTGTTGTTGCCACACATCCCGCAGACCCTCTCAGTGAACGATCTGGCGAGTTTGATCACCAGGTATCCGTTCCAGTTGTACATCACAGAAAGACCAAAGTCCATTTCCACAACCAGCAATGCTCCGCTCTGGTACAGCTTAATCTTCCCCAATTGGAGAGAGAAGGGCAGGTATCGTCTCACACCACTCACCTTCATAATGAAAGCATGCAATAAAACAAGCAAGCACTTAGTTTAAATCACATTTAAAAAAACCAACAAAAAACCCTGGCAGCTGGTTTTTACTTTCTAGACTACTCTATGCATAACATATGTGAAGTGAAATCTGAAATCTACTTCAAGACTGCATTTAAACCTTATTTCATTCACAATTCCATAGAATTGATACAACCTTGAAACAAAAGGGCAGCTACCAAATACTGAAAAGTAGATTACATGATCAGTTAGAGACAGTCTAGTTTTATTTCACATCCACACTGCATTATTCTATGCGTGACCAGTTGCTGCCCCAGGATATATATACTGTGCTCATTATTACTCAAATACTGGTTAAACTCTCCTTACCCACACAAACCCCAGCTCCTGCCTCACAACTGTGATAGTATCTCCAGAAACCGCTACATAGACAGTTTTGATGGAAGACAACAGCCTGCTCCCTAAGTGCTCGTTCTGCACTTGGACAGAGAACTGGGGGACATTTATTTGATTTCCACATTTTTGGGCAAGGGTGTAGGTGCAGTTTCCATGGAAGTCAAAGTTCATCCCATCAAAGGTGTGGTAGTGAGGGCCTCCCAAGACCCAACAAGATGTCGAGTCTGCAACGCAGGTGGGCTGGAGGTTTATGACCTGGCACTTGGTGTTAGGCGGGCAGTCGATTCTGTCACAAGGGAGGGGGCCATCATCTGAAATACAGCATTTTATAAAAGTTACATAATGTCTTAGAGAGAAAAGGAAATCCAAGAACGTCTTCTGAATGAGTCGTACCTGGTTTGAAGCATCCCATAATCCCGTCCTGGACTCTGCAGACCAAACTCTTTGGACAGGATGCCTCCATGCATTGTAGGCCTGTGGATGGAGAGCAGCTACATTTCCTGCTGCACATCTGTTCCCAAACGACCTCACCAGCCTGCATGCAAAACAAAGGCAAGAAAATGCAGAAATGAGACTGACCAAGACTTGTGAGACTGATGAACAGGGTCTATTCAAGCTGCATCTATTCAAGCCCACGAAACACTAAACAATAAATATAATATCAAAATATGCTACCCCTCCCTCAATTCAATATCTTGTGTTTGAAATTTAGAATAAGGTTACATTGCCCTTCATGCGTTTTAAATTAATTTGCAAATAGTTCAACGCAATAAGCTGACAATTTGCCAGGATATCAACCAAGTGCAGAGACCAATACTTGGTATGAACATTGTGCAGGCAGTGCCAAATGTATACCTTGTAATATCTTCCCTTCTCAAAACAACCGCAGCTGTTCGCTTCAACACATCTGTCCCCATCTAGCCGGTAGCCAGCATTGCATTCGCAGCCCTCTGCACACGTCAGCATGCAAGTCATTTTCCCAGTTATCCCAGCACAGGACATGGCACAGGTACTAGCACAGAGTTTGTACTGGGAGTTAGCAGGGCACGCCATGGCTGAAACAGAAGACAAATCGTACAAGTACTGTATTGGACCCCAAAGAAATAAGATTAAACAATGTAAACCATGTAACTCCGATTTACAGGAACTAGAAATCATGTAACAAGGGAGGCAAAAATACTCACGGCAGAAATAGTCATTCCTCCAGGGTTGGATTTGCACCCCCGCCACCTGGCAGGCAGCTGTGTAAGCCTGTAAGCTGTGACACAGCTGCTTCGTCCCACCATCAGATAGACACAGGTCATACACACAGTCATTGAAGTAACCCTGGGGGTCTACCACCGGGAAGCAGGAGCTGAAGGGTCCGGTGGGCGCAGTGATCATCCCGCAGTAACCAGCCGCTCCAAACAGGGACTTCCCAGAACGATCGCAGAGAGGGCAGTCGTTTCCACAGCCGTCATCGCAGTCAGCGCCTGGCACAAACACCTTCCAGGAAGAGCCCAGCGCCTGGACATCTGTAGTCTGGCTGCCATCCGCAAGCTGGAAATCATCCCCCGGGTTCCCGTTGTAGTTCCCACAGAGACCGCACATCTGGCCCATGTAGGTTTGAGGCACCGTCACCACCACACAGTACAGCAGATCATACACCACCTCCACACCTGCCTCTGTCTGTATAAGCACGTTGAGACCATGCTGAGTCACACTAACCCGGTCCAGGACAGCAGGAATGTTCCACATGATGCCATCCACCTGGGAGAGATGTTAGGAAGGAGGTTTACTTCTGGATCAACTAATAATTTGGCTAAAATAATGTATTTTCTTAACATTCATTAACTCAAGTTTAGACACATTTAACAATCTTACCTTGACTTTTCCGCTCAGCCCTTGCGTCAAGGTAAAGTTGCTCCCATAGATCCCCAGCTCCACCAGCTTTGTAACAGCCACTGTCCCGCTGCCCCACTTCTCATTCTGCACGCGCACAGAGAAAGGCTCCACACTACCCATGGCTCCGCTTTTAGGGCAGCTCACAGCCAGCGTGTAGGCGCAGGTGCCCTGGAAGTCGAAGGCACGCCCATCGAAGGAGTAGTAGTGTGGGTCCCCGGAGGCAGAGCACTTGCCGGAAACCATCACAGGGATACACTTGCGCACTCCATTTTCTACACCGCATTTTTCACCTTTGGCACAAGTGAAGGGGAGACACTTGATCTGGCCATTTGACCCACAAGTGCACCGCTGCTGGCACAGAGATTCAGGGAAAAAGCTCTCCCCAGGTTGGTAGTACACATTGTTGTGGAGGCAGCCACACTCTGAAGAGGGGACACAATTCACCCCGCTGAGGACAAAACCAGTCGCACACCGGCAGCCCTCCATACAAGGAGCATCAAGAGGGACTGGTGATTCAATGCAGGTACGGGGGAAGGCAGTTGAGCACAACTCATAGTTACTGTTGGCAGGGCAGGGCATATCTGTAAGGATAAGTAGAACATGATTTGTAAAAATAGGTTCAGGTGAGAAGTTGATTTTAGTCCAGATCTACTTGCCATAACTACAGTGTACTTGATACCAGGGGCCGGTTGCAATAAACACGTATGCTAGACTTGACTCAAGTCGGACTAGAAATCCACCCCCAAAAAGCGACAGGTTTCCCCAGTCTACTCGAATCAGAGGACAGGACACAAACCCAATCCAAGGACCTACGGTTCAGAATACACCTTTAAAACGTGAAGCAAACTTCCTGTTTACAAAGTTCAGGAACGTACTGGATTTCTAAATATTGATGCTGTTACTTTGATTTGTAAGGGACTCGTTCTTATTGTTACTGTTTCCATAATAAACCTGAATTCAATTATATAGTGCTTAGATTTTATTTTCTTAAATCACACGAAAGCTGCAGGCCTACTTATTTATTTTTACAGGTGATATGGGATACAAAATCAACACACAGATTGTGTGACAGTGGTCATGTTTGAATCACAATGACAGAAATTTTCAAAACGGCCATTTCTTGCAGAAAACGAGTAAGTAGACTGAGCACTTAAAGTCCTTCAATGTATTTCATACTACACAGGAGAAGAATGACAGCATTTTGACCTCATGGTCTTCAGCCATCTCTAACATTGGAATGTGTTTATCTAAAGTTTCAGAATTGTTGACGTCAACTTCAGCACAAACCA
The DNA here is from genome assembly GCF_902713425.1 of Acipenser ruthenus. Taxonomy (NCBI): domain Eukaryota; kingdom Metazoa; phylum Chordata; class Actinopteri; order Acipenseriformes; family Acipenseridae; genus Acipenser; species Acipenser ruthenus. The sequence goes on from NC_081229.1 coordinate 10,965,696, forward strand.
CAACATAGCAGTATGTTGATAAAGTATACACTTACCAAAGCTGGACTGTGTGCATTTCAGAGTATGGCTGTAAAGGAATCAGATTCTATTGCCGTACCACCCACCATTGCCAGTTCACAGCTTCGGCGATCTCTGCCAAAGCTTCATTTTATCCTTACCAGTAAACGGCATTATTTTTTACAGTTCATGTGATATTAGTTTACATTGTCTAATGTACAGTAGCTGGCTTCTCGGTTTCAGAGAATTCATATTTTTCCCCTTAGACAATGTCTATAAATACGTCAATTAAGTATTGAATAGTATTTTTTAATTAAAGAAAATAACTGAACTGTGCATGCTGCATTTATTACTTATTACCATTCCTACCAGGAAAATCGAGAAATGTCCAATTGTGTTCATAGCCATTTTACATCATTTTAGATTTACTGAATTCAAATCCGGCTAGGTTAAGTCTTTGCTACCGCAACCATTTCTCAAGCCAGACTAACACTAGCCCGACTTGCTGGTCCAGTTTGAAGTCAGACTTCAAGACTTTATTGCAACTGACCCCGAGTGACTTTTCTAAATTACATTGATTCTCAGCGTTCACTGGCTAGTGATAGAACCATCATATCTTGGCACTAATTAGGCTTCATAAATACTCAACATATGAGCTTGGTAGTCTTCAGGAAGACTCTTACCACAGAAGCCCTTGGATCTCCAGGGATAGATGTTGGCCCCCACTTCCTGGCACGTAGCCACAAAGCTAGCAATAGACTGACACAGGATAGACTGGAGACCTTTGTAGATACAGACATCATAGACACAATTCTCAAAGAACCTCTTTGGATCCACAACACCAAGGCAGTCTCTGAAAGGCCCTCTGGGGTCTGTGATCCTTCCACAGAAGCCACTCCCTGCATAAGCCAATTTCTCTTTATCACTGCACACTGGACAGGAACCCTGACATCTATCAACACAGCCAGGAACGTCGCCAGTCTTCCATCTCTCTCCAAATGCATCTGGGCTGAGGACCGTCTGGCCATTCTTTCCAATCAGGTCATCAGCTGGATCACCATTGTAGTTCCCACAAAGGCCACAGAGGGAGCCAGAGTATGCAGCAGACACAGTGACGGTGACACGGCTGCTCCAGTCAAAGGTCAGCCTGAGACCAAAATCCGTTCGTACAACTGCATTCATCCCAATCCGGTAAACTTTCACTTTGCCATTACTGAAAGAGTAAGGTAGGTTGATCAAGATGCCATCCACCTGCACAGAAGAAAAAAAGGCATTTTCATGCATCAGTATTGGTATTCAGGAAGTTCATTATCAAGTTAGGCAAACTGGAAACCAACCTACCTGAACCTTACCACTATTGTCTTTGCTGATCTCAATGGTGATGCCATACACCTTCACCCGCACCATCTTGGAGTAAGACACCACTGTGCTTTCCCTGTTGTCATTCTGCACATGCACCTCAAAAGGAGTCAAACTGGGATTGTAGGAGCACAGCGCCACCAGCTGGTAAATGCAGGTGCCCTGGAAGTCATACCTGCATCCATCAAAGGTGATGTAGTGAGGATCTCCCTCAGCTGAACAGGTTTTGAAGGAATTAACAGAAGGATAACAGCCCCACACCCCATCGACAAGCCTGCACTCCTCAGAGGGTTTGCATGAAGCTTGTTTGCATGTCACCCGGCTTGTGTAGAGATCACAGGTACACTGCTGTGTGCAGCGCTCGTCAGCCCAGAACTTCTCATTGGGCAGGTAGTAATATCCCTGATAGGTGCAGCCGCATCGCTGGGCAGGAACACACAGACTGCCGCTCCTCAAATACCCAGCGTTGCACTGGCAGGTCTCCACACAAGGCAGCAGGCACCTGGACGAGGCTTCAGGGACACTGCATGTTGCTGGGCAGGCAGATCCACAAGACTCATAGTGACCATCGTCTGGGCAGTATATGGCTAGGGACAAATTTAAAAAATTGACATTTATTCCACCACTGGTTTCAGTTCTGTAACCAATAGTGTCTACATTTTACAGACATGAAGTGGCTAGCCTTAATTAGCTTCAGTATGTCGCTGTACTTCCCAATAAAAAATCCCAAATATGCAATCAGTTTTAATAAATGCATAAAAATGTGCATAGCAATTTTGCTGGACAGGTTGTCTGACTTCCCTAAAACTTCCACTAACTGCATCTCCCAGAACAGTGTTTTCAGTTACTAGGAAACTGCACAACTAATTATAACAAATATACACCAAAGTGTGCAATAAAGTGTCTAATTGTATGAAGCTTCTGGTGAAGTGGATCCTCCACATTCGGTCTCGTTACGTCTCTTGCCACAAGAGTTTATTCCTATTAATCGAGGGTCTATTTTTTGAACTGCCTGTTGTCACTCGTAACAAAAAATTAGTTTATATGCCATGCTTAGGGAAGAAGTCATGATCAGTTGTAGTGATTGTGAGAGAAATGATTAGAAATCAAACCGGAGTGCTCCCGAGTGGCACATCCAGTAAAGGCGCTCCGTGTGGAGTGCAGGATGTGTGCCCTCTAGTCTGGACGTTGCGAGTTCGAGTCCAGGCTATTCCATTTGCTGACTGAGGACGGTGGCTTCTAGGGGGAGGCGCTCAATTGACCAAGCGCCGCACGGGGGGAGGGAGGTCGGCCAGGGTGTCCTCGGCTCACCGTTCACCAGCGACCCCTGTAGTCTGAGAGCTGCGTTGTCCTCCGACGCTGTATCTCTTGGGCGGCTGCATGGCGAGTCCGCAGTGTGAAAAAAAGCAGTCAGCTGATGGCACACACTTCGGGAGGACAGTGTGTGTTCGTCTTCACCCTCCCGAGTCAGCGCAGGGGTGGTAGTGGTGAGCTGAGCATAATAAAATTGGCCATTCCAAATTGGGAGAAAATAAATAATTGGCAACGACAATTTATAAAAAAATAAAAAATCAAACCGGCATAAAAAGATTTGAGAGATAGCTTTTCTCCAGTTTGAGTCTGTATTTCATATAGGTTTTTGTAGCTTTTATTGTTGTGGACTATTTGGCTGTCACTGTAGTTGCTGTTCTGTCACTCCGGCAGCGCACTGTGTTTATTCATTTTTAGAGAGGGAAACTCAGGAAAGAACAGAAATGTAGCACCGACTGGCTGAAACACTTTACAGCATGCTGATGCAGAGTCATTATCGGCATGAGATGGGATGTTGGTGTGGTTCAATTGTCCTTACCATGTGAAAGATGTCTGGGGGCATGCCCGTTTCATGTAAATTAAACCACCACACATTCACCTTGGCCAGCGTTTTTGAAATCATACTAGAACAGTTCAACAAAGCTTCATCTATAATGAAATTCTGTGGGCAAAGAGAATATTAGGGGAAAAAAGAAAATAACTTACGACACACAGCCATCTCTCTCCACTCTTGCAGCTTGATCCCAGCTCTCTGGCAGGCATCTGCATAGGCCTCCAAAGCCTGGCAGAGAAGAGTCTGGTTGCCATTGTTCACACACAGGTCGTACATACAATTCTGTTGATAAATGCTTGGATCAATCAACGCCTGGCACACTGCAAAGGGACCACTGCTTTGGGTCAGCAACTCACAAGAGCCGTCCATCTTGTATTGCTGGGCCATGCGCGGATAGCAAACAGGGCACGGGCCGTTGCAGTCAGCCTGGCAGAAGCGGTCTGCGTTGTCCACCTTCCAGCTCCACCCGAAATCCATTTCATTCTTCACCCGAGAGCCGCTTGGGGTCACAAAGTCATCAGTGGAGTCGCCATTGTTGTTGCCACACATCCCGCAGACCCTCTCCGTGAACGATCTGGCGAGTTTGATCACCAGGTATCCGTTCCAGTTGTACATCACAGAAACGCCAAAGTCCATTTCCACAACCAGCAGTGCACCGCTCTGGTACAGTTTAATCTTCCCCAATTGGAGAGAGAAGGGCAGGTATCGTCTCACACCATTCACCTTCATAATGAAAGCATGCAATAAAACAAGCAAGCACTTATTTTAAATCACATTAAAAAAAACAGCAGCTGTTTTTACTCTCTAGACCACTATATGCATAACATGTGAAGTGAAATCTCAAAATCTAGAACTCTACAAGATTGCATTTAAATCTTATGTCATTGACAATTCCATAGGTTGATACAACCTTGAAACAAAAGGACAGCTACTAAATACTGAACAGTGGATTACAAGATCAGTTAGACAATAGTCTAGTTTTATTTCACATCCACACTGCATTATTCTATGCATAACCAGTTGCTGCCCCAGGATATATAGACTGTGCTCATCATTACTCAAATACTGTTTAAACTCTCCTTACCCGCACAAACCCCAGCTCCTGCCTCACAACTGTGATAGTATCTCCAGAAACCACTACATAGACAGTTTTGATGGAAGACAACAGCCTGCTCCCTAAGTGCTCGTTCTGCACTTGGACAGAGAACTGGGGGACATTTATTTGATTTCCACATTTTTGGGCAAGGGTGTAGGTGCAGTTTCCATGGAAGTCAAAGTTCATCCCGTCAAAGGTGTGGTAGTGAGGGCCTCCCAAGACCCAACAAGATGTCGAGTCTGCAACGCAGGTGGGCTGGAGGTTTATGACCTGGCACTTGGTGTTAGGCGGGCAGTCGATTCTGTCACAAGGGAGGGGGCCATCATCTGAAATACAGCATTTTATAAAAGTTACATAATGTCTTCGAGAGAAAAGGAAATCCAAGAACGTCTTTTGAACGAGTCGTACCTGGTTTGAAGCATCCCATAATCCCGTCCTGGACTCTGCAGACCAAACTCCTTGGACAGGATGCCTCCATGCATTGTAGGCCTGTGGATGGAGAGCAGCTACATTTCCTGCTGCACATCTGTTCCCAAACGACCTCACCAGCCTGCATCCAGAACAAAGGCAAGAAAATGCAGAAATGAGACTGACCAAGACTTGTGAGACTATGATGAACAGGGTCTATTCAAGCTGCATCTATTCAAGCCCATGAAACACTAAACAGAAATATTCATACAATGAGAAATATATAAGTATATTCAACATAAAAAAATTAAAATATGCTACCCCTCCCTCAATTCAATATCTTGTGTTTGCAATTCAGAATAAGGTTACATTGCCCTTCATGTGTTTTAAATTAATTTTGCAAATAGTTCAACTCAATAAAGCTGACAATTTACCAGGCAATCAACCAGGTGCAGAGACCAATACTTGGTATGAACATTGTGCAGGCAGTGCCAAATGTATACCTTGTAATATCTTCCCTTCTCAAAACAACCGCAGCCGTTCGCCTCAACACATCTGTCCCCATCAAGCCGGTAGCCAGCATTGCATTCGCAGCCCTCTGCACACGTCAGCATGCAAGTCATTTTCCCAGTTATCCCAGCACAGGACATGGCACAGGTACTGGCACAGAGTTTGTACTGGGAGTTAGCAGGGCACGCCATGGCTGAAACAGAAGACAAATTGTACAAGTACCTTATTGGACCCTAAAGAAATAAGATTATACAATGTAAACCATGTAACTCCGATTTACAGGAACTAAAAATCATGTAACATAAGGGAGTAATACTCACGGCAGAAATAGTCATTCCTCCAGGGTTGGATTTGCACCCCCGCCACCTGGCAGGCAGCTGTGTAAGCCTGTAAGCTGTGACACACCTGCTTCGTCCCACCATCAGATAGACACAGGTCATACACACAGTCATTGAAGTAACCCTGGGGGTCTACCACCGGGAAGCAGGAGCTGAAGGGTCCGGTGGGCGCAGTGATCATCCCGCAGTAACCAGCCGCTCCAAACAGGGACTTCCCAGAACGATCGCAGAGAGGGCAGTCGTTTCCACAGCCGTCATTGCAGTCAGCGCCTGGCACAAACACCTTCCAGGAAGAGCCCAGCGCCTGGACATCTGTAGTCTGGCTGCCGTCCGCAAGCTGGAAATCATCCCCCGGGTTCCCGTTGTAGTTCCCACAGAGACCGCACATCTGGCCCATGTAGGTTTGAGGCACCGTCACCACCACACAGTACAGCAGATCATACACCACCTCCACACCTGCCTCTGTCTGTATAAGCACGTTGAGACCATGCTGAGTCACACTAACCCGGTCCAGGACAGCAGGAATGTTCCACATGATGCCATCCACCTGGGAGAGATTTTAGGAAGGAGGTTTACTTCTGGATCAACTAATAACTTGGGTAAAATAATGTATTTTCTTAACATTCATTAACTCAAGTTTAGACACATTTAACAATCTTACCTTGACTTTTCCGCTCAGCCCTTGCGTCAAGGTAAAGTTGCTCCCATAGATCCCCAGCTCCACCAGCTTTGTAACAGCCACCGTCCCTCTGCCCCACTTCTCATTCTGCATGTGCACAGAGAAAGGCTCCACACTACCCATGGCTCCGCTTTTAGGGCAGCTCACAGCCAGCGTGTAGGTGCAGGTGCCCTGGAAGTCAAAGGCACGCCCGTCGAAGGAGCGGTAGTGTGGGTCCCCGGAGGCAGAGCACTTGCCGGAAACCATCACAGGGATACACTTGCGCACTCCATTTTCTACACTGCATTTTTCACCTTTGGCACAAGTGAAGGGGAGACACCTGATCTGGCCGTTTGACCCACAAGTGCACCGCTGCTGGCACAGAGATTCAGGGAAAAAGCTCTCCCCAGGTTGGTAGTACACGTTGTTGTGGAGGCAGCCACACTCTGAAGAGGGGACACAATTCACCCCGCTGAGGACAAAACCAGTCGCACACCGGCAGCCCTCCATACAAGGAGCATCAAGAGGGACTGGTGATTCAATGCAGGTACGGGGGAAGGCAGTTGAGCACAACTCATAGTTACTGTTGGCAGGGCAGGGCATATCTGTAGGGATAAGTAGAATGATAACTACAGTGTACTTGATACCAGGGGCCGGTTGCAATAAACACGTATGCTAGACTTGACTCTCAAGTCGGACTAGAAATCCACCCCCAAAAAGCAACAGGTTTCCCCAGTCTACTCGAATCAGAGGACAGGACACAAACCCAATCCAAGCACCTACGGTTCAGAATACACCTTTAAAACATGAAGCAAACTTCCTGTTTACAAAGTGCAGGAACGTACTGGATTTCTAAATATTGATGCTGTTACTTTGATTTGTAAGGGACTCGTTCTTATTGTTACTGTTTCCATAATAAACCTGAATTCAATTATATAGTGCTTAGATTTTATTTTTTATTTTCTTAATCACACGAAAGCTGCAGGCCTACTTATTTATTTTTACAGGTGATATGGGATTCAAAATCAACACACAGATTGTGTGACAGTGGTCAAGTTCGAATCACAATGACAGAAATTTTCAAAAGGGCCATTTCTTGCAGAAAACGAGTAAGTAGACTGCGCACTTAAAGTCCTTCAATGTATTTCATACTACACAGGAAAAGAATGACAGCATTTTGACCTCATGGTCTTCAGCCATCTCTAACATTGGAATGTGTTTATCTAAAGTTTCAGAATTGTTGACGTCAACTTCAGCACAAACCATAACACTGTGTGCATTTCAGAGTATGGCTGTAAAGGAATCAGATTCTATTGCCGTACCACCCACCATTGCCAGTTCACAGCTTCGGCGATCTCTGCCAAAGCTTCATTTTATCCTTACCAGTAACGGCATTATTTTTTACAGTTCATGTGATATTAGTTTACATTGTCTCATGTACAGTAGTTGGCTTCTCCGTTTCAGAGAATTCATATTTCTCCCCTTAGACAATGTCTATAAATACGTCAATTAAGTATCGAATAGTATTTTTAAATTAAAGAAAATAACTGAACTGTGCATGCTGCATTTATTACTTATTGCCATTCCTACCAGGAAAATAGAGAAATGTCTAATTGTGTTCATAGCCATTTTACATCATTTTAGATTTACTGTATTCAAATCCGGCTAAGTCTTTGCTACCGCAACCATTTCTCAAGCCAGACTAACACTAGCCCGACTTGCTGGTCCAGTTTGATGTCAGACTTCAAGAACTTTATTGCAACTGGCCCCGAGTGTCTTTTCTAAATTACATTGATTCTCAGCGTTCACTGGCTAGTGATAGAACCATCATATCTTGGCACTAATTAGGCTTCATAAATACTCAACATATGAGCTTGGTAATCTAAAGGATGACTCTTACCACAGAAGCCCTTGGATCTCCAGGGATAGATGTTGGCCCCCACTTCCTGACACGTAGCCACATAGCTAGCAATAGACTGACACAGGATAGACTGGAGACCTTTGTAGATACAGACATCATAGACACAATTCTCAAAGAACCTCTTTGAATCCACAACACCAAGGCAGTCTCTGAAAGGCCCTCTGGGGTCTGTGATCCTTCCACAGAAGCCACTCCCTGCATAAGCCAATTTCTCTTTATCACTGCACACTGGACAGGAACCCTGACATCTATCAACACAGCCAGGAACGTCGCCAGTCTTCCATCTCTCTCCAAATGCATCTGGGCTGAGGACCGTCTGGCCATTCTTTCCAATCAGGTCATCAGCAGGATCACCATTGTAGTTCCCACAAAGGCCACAGAGGGAGCCAGAGTATGCAGCAGACACAGTGACGGTGACACGGCTGCTCCAGTCAAAGGTCAGCCTGAGACCAAAATCCGTTCGTACAACTGCATTCATCCCAATCCGGTAAATTTTCACTTTGCCATTACTGAAAGAGTAAGGTAGGTTGATCAAGATGCCATCCACCTGCACAGAAGAAAAAAAAGGCATTTTCATGCATCAGTATTGGTATTCAGGAAGTTCATTATCAAGTTAGGCAAACTGGAAACCAACCTACCTGAACCTTACCGCTACTGTCTTTGCTGATCTCAATGGTGATGCCATACACCTTCACCCGTACCATCTTGGAGTAAGACACCACTGTGCTTTCCCTGTTGTCATTCTGCACATGCACCTCAAAAGGAGTCAAATTGGTATTGTAGGAGCACAGCGCCACCAGCTGGTAAATGCAGGTGCCCTGGAAGTCATACCTGCATCCATCAAAGGTGATGTAGTGAGGATCTCCCTCAGCTGAACAGGTTTTGAAGGAATTAACAGAAGGATAACAGCCCCACACCTCATCGACAAGCCTGCACTCCTCAGAGAGTTTGCATGAAGATTGTTTACATGTCACCCGGCTTGTGTAGAGATCACAGGTACACTGCTGTGTGCAGCTCTTGTCAGCCCAGAACGTCTCATTGGGCAGGTAGTAATGTCCCTGATAAGTGCAGCCGCATTGCTGGGCAGGAACACACAGACTGCCGCTCCACAAATACCCAGTGTTGCACTGGCAGGACTCCACACAAAGGAAAATGCAGTTGAATGAGGCTTTAGGGTCACTGCATGTTGCTGGGCAGGCAGATCCACAAGACTCATAGTGACTGTTCTCCGGGCAGTTCATGGCTAAGAGGATATCAAAGACCTTTAGGGTTAATGCTAGGACTGATTTCAAGGGCCAAAGTCAAACTGAATGAATAAGCAAAGCATGCAATGTTAACATATGAACAAATTAAATCATAACCCATATCTGTGGCAAAAAGTATACAATACATTTTAAGAGCCATTGAGAAAGGAACTGGAAGAATATTAAAAGTATTAAACAAATCTAGCAGGGTGCAGATGACATTGTATTACAGAATACATACAATTGATTTTCTAAAATAGGAATTATCTGCATTGAAAATAGGTTTTATTTAAAAATGGTACAACTCAAATTCCTATAAAACTAAAAACACCAAGTTAACCAAATTACCAGATATTTAAAACACTGTGTAGCACTAACCATTCTGAACTCCGCATAAATCAGTAAACATTTAGCCTGATAGTACCTGTTGAGGAAGCCACACTCTGAAGAGAGGACATGAAGGAAGTGCACTAGCACTACTAAAATAATTAAATAAATAAATAAAATAGCAATCAATCTGATGTACTTACGACTGTATGTATATATGTATGTAGCCGCTAAAGGTTGAACTCAGATTCTTTAGTAATGTACGGCCCGCTATAAACATGAGGTTAAACTAGTTTTCTAGATATGCAGCCTGTGATAAGTTGTTATTTATATATTTAAGAGGCCCATAAAGTATTTCACTTATCTTTGTGGAAATTAAAAAAAAAAAAATCTGGCAATATATTTCTCTAGGTAAATGTTGCAAATACTTAAACGTTCCCTTAAAATGAGCAGTTAAAAACATGGACAGTTTTATATCCTAAACGTGAAACATTTTAATAGAGACAAATAATTAAAAGTCTTACTTTGTTCAGTGCACACTGCCGGGTATCCATAGGAACTTTCTGAGGCAGTGCCAACAATGTACAGCCCAAAGATGCCACCCTGTTGCCAGAGGTTGTGATCCCCAGGGTTTGCAATGCCCATAACTGCCCAGGAGTAGTCAGACTCTTTCACAGGACTCCAGCGGACATCAGGGGGCAGGGGTTTCTGATCGAGCGCAATCAGGATCCCGTTCGCACCCTTAGCCACCATCACAGCGCTATTCTGAAAGGATGGCATTGCAGTGAAGTTGTAATTGAAGCAGTATGTGCCGGTGTCTGCTATGCCCATCATGAAGGGGGCGACGGCGGGCAGAGCCCCAGGAACGCTCCCTGTGCAGAAGTAGATCACCTGTACGCCCTGGGAGGCTGTGATGTACATGGGACTGGAGGGGTCAACCTGAAACTGGGCTACCGTGCCGCCCAGCACGTCCTTCAGTTGTAGGGCTTTGTTGTACTGGATATTGATCCTGGTGTTCTGGAAAGCGACTACGTAGACCAAGTCCGAACCCGATCGAGAAGCCAGGGGTGGTACCACATAGCTGAGCCCCCAGCTGGGGGCAGGGATGAGCTGTTGGAACCCGTAGTGACACTTCACTGTGTTTTGAGGGGAGCAGGTGAATCCACACATCACACCCACAGAATCTGTAGTCCTGATTTCTGTGCCGGATAAGCTGTTGGCACCCTGCAGCTGCACGCTTTGAAACTCTGATAGGGTAATCTTCACCACATCTCCCTTGGAGTAGAGGGTGCCTTGAAAAGTGACCTGGCTGGTGAGGAAGATTTCAATGGCGTTTTTATACTTGTGGTTGGTGATACCGATCTGCCTGTAGGTCTCTTGCTGGGGTACTTGAGGTGTGATTGCGTAGTAACGGTTGCCCCAGTACCCGACTGGGTAGAGCAGGGACGTTACACAAGCTCTTGACTTGCAGCTGACTGCCAAGACCGAGACCTCTTGATCAGCTTGCACGATGCAAGCGTTTGAGGAATAGGTGTTGCCCCTCATCTCAACGTTCCCCGGTAACTCTACAGACCTACTCTGGCCAGAGAAGAGAGTGAACTCCTTCCTGAAAGAGGACTGGTAGACTTGCACCGTGACCAAGGTAGAAGCAGAGTAGGAGGTTATCATCAGCTCCAGACGAGAGTCCGAGCTCGGGTCATTGTTCTGCAGAAAAACGTTGACAAACTCTTTGCCAGCAGGACTTGCTGAGCAGAAACCTGCTGGTGGGGAAGAGAGAAAGAAACCCATGTACATTTTTTTTCACAGTGTAAAATCGTGAGATTAGATGTGTTAATGGTGTTTGGATATTCTGGTGCACATATTCAAACAGTACACATTTTGGTCCAGAATTACAACACAATTACAAAAGCACTGAAGAGAATGTCTCAAATGCTACATGTACTTTGTATTGCAGAACCATATTGATTTTAATGCATTTGGGGCCTGATGCTTCGTGGATTAATTGAATTGGTGCGTTATATGTATTAAGTGTTTTCTGCTTAACTTTATATATGCTATTATCTCTCTGCAATCCTCACCCTAAACTAAAAGGGGACAAAAAAGAATTCTCTGAATTTGAATGCTCAGCCGTATTTCACAGTGACACAGTGCGTTCAGCTATTCCAGTGTTAAACACAAGCCAGTACATACTGTACACGGGTAGAGCCAAGTTACGGCTCAAATTTCATCAGCTTTGAATATTAAAATATCCCTTCCCTAGCTCTGCGTACACGAAACTAGCCTAAACTAAACAGCAATACAGGACGGCAACGTTCTCAAGCGGAGCTACAGTCGCACTAAAGCGATTACCAAGAACATGCTGCCTTTTAAAAGACTCAAAACATAACAGATTTTGGACAACCCAAATGCATAACATCCAAAAAAAGTAAAAATATAATAATTGACAGTTACTGTTCACGACTGTGTGTGTTTTCTTTTTAAAGAAATTGTTTTTGCTTTAAATGTTTTATACGGCAAAGTCTGCGTACAAAACGTCTGCATCGAGGTAGCTAAAATAAAGGCATGATTTTTCACCTTCACCTGTATTTGCCTGGCACTGGTCATATATTATGAGTTCCTGCTTCTGCGTTCATCTCATGGCTCTCTAATACTATGTATCTGCATGCGTTCTGTAGGTACAGACATACTGTACCAACCCCAGATAAGAAAGGGTGAGCTACTTTATTATAGCCTGCGGATTACCTTTTTATTAACAAACCAGCACTGCCATTCGCATCCTACTTTGTGATTCCTGCAACAGTGTAACTAGAAACAAGTGGAAGCGATGCGAATACTCAATTATGTGCACGATTATAGTCTATAACCATCGTGAAATTATTGCGCAGATCAACCCGCGTTTGGTGTAACGTGATATAAATATAACAAAACGTGCATTTTGTGCTGAAATGCACAAGAGTACGTCGTGCGTAACGTATTACTACAAGACGAGTAAAACCAGAGACTAGTGAGGGACAAGCGTCCCAATGTGTGTTCCTACCCAGCGATTTCAAACAGTTCCAAGACTTACCGCCGCTCAGCACAGAGAACACGCAGATCAGCAACAGTGTTCGCCACATTGCTGGAAGAAAAGAGAACACATCGGCTGCAGAACTGGGTTTATATTTACAGGTAGGGCGAGCGGACAAAAACGCAGCGCTCAAGCCAAATCACGCTACACTACTCAATTCAACTCAACAAACACGTGGAAATTGCATGTGCTGAATAATACACAATCATATTACATAGATAGGAAACTTAAAATAAGACGTGCAATAAGTCTCACAGTAAAGGCTGCAAGGACACACCTTCAACTGCTTAATTAAAGCTGCTTTTGTTATCGATGTGGCATTTGATCAGGGCACTGGAGCCTATAACACAGGTACGGTAATAATTTGCAGATCATGCAATCCTCGCACGGCTTTTGCACCCGTTTCAACAAGCGTAGTGTACGTGTCGAGGCTTGCCCAATTTTTAACAAGTTCTTACCTGAAATCTGGCTTAGCTATCGCGGGGAGACTGTTCCCTATTTATCAAGTTTGAGGTGCGCTTCTAATTAGTCTCTCAAACTCGAAGCACCTGCATTAAATTGGACACTGAGTCGATCTTCCTGGAATTAACTGGCCCTATGTTGAAATGTAAAATGAGTGATGATAATAATAATAATAATAATAATAATAATAATAATAATAATAAGTGATTGGAAAAGTGAAGCCTCGTGAATCACTGAACCTTTTGAACTATTGCTTCACTAAAGGGTTCACTGATCCGAATCACATACAGCGCTTCATGCTCTTTAGTGCCATCTAATGGTAGAGATGCACAACCCAGTGTCTTTAAATTCAAAGCATTAGTCAAATGTAACGGAACTCTCATGTGCCATTATGGACAACTGAACTATGAGTTTACAGTGAAGACAATGACCCTTACTATATTTTTGATACACACTAGTAATGTTCTTAGTTATACAGAGAATGTGCGTTTTAAAAAATTAACATATTAAACAATTAATATAAGATTGTTCACTTTCAAAAATCAACAGTGTCACATTAGGTTATTGTATTTATTTGGAGTAAAATATCATAAACAGGATGTTTTTTCTACTCTAACAAAATGTTTTGTACCAGCAGGGAATTGAACCCTATTTGCTCTCTTAACGGCAGAGCTATCTGTAATGCAAATTACAAATGACCCCTCCACCAACTGGGTAGGCAGTGTTCCTAGTAGGAGACCACGGAGGTAATATCGATTGTGAGGAACCTCTTTTCAGGCTATAATTCTGTATAGAAAAAAAACATTGCAAAAACTGTTCTGTCCGGCTTGCCTGAAACAGCACACTGTGCTAGAAATTGGACAGTGTTGATGAAATCATTAAGTTTCATTACTGTCAATGTTTGAAACATCAAAGGATTCCTAAGAGGAACACTCACAGGTCACATGTAATGGTTCAACTGACCCAAATGAACCTTTGCTTCCTGACATGTTTGCTTCATTTGGTTCATGCAGAGTCTAACCAGCTGAAGCCTCAATCCCATCACTGTCTAAATGTCCTTCTTCTACTAGGACAATCATTGGTGGAGTTTCCATGCGTGTTCTTTTTTTAACTCAAGACATTTGCTCAAGAAAAAATTCTCTTGTGAAATGCTTTTTTCGGTTTCCATTCGCTTAGTTTATTTTATACAAGTAAACCAGGCTTTTCACCCAACGTCATGCAAATGAATGGGAAAGGTTGAGGTTGATATGTAAATTAGCTATGTGTAAAATACTCGTGCTGTTTTTGAATACTACTAATGAAATTTTGTGAAAATGTTGTTTCCATGCGCAGAGAACTGGTACATGAGTGAATCAAAGCTGCTGTAATAAAGCAAACTACCTTGTGTCTGGTTGGTTAATAATGTGTTTTACTGCTCTTGCCCACATTGTTTTTTAAATGTCATTGGCGTGGTGGCATGTTGTTAGTATTGAATCCGGTTTCAACTCATTTATCTTACGACTCATTCATTAAAAATGAACTGGGAGGTATAAAATGAAACTGACCAACACAGGTATGCAGATCACTATGGCTGAAACCGGCAGAGACGTAGGATTCTAAAGCTCTGTGCCACACATCTTCCACGCATGCTCCCAAGGCTGTCTGGATTGGGAATAGTGGATGTTTTCATGTTGTTTCCGGAGCTTGAACCTCCAAACATCCCCTACCAGCAAATCCTTATGCCTTGTTATCTAATGCCAATGGCTAGCGAAAGGACGGTTTGGACACATACTTGTCCGTTTTGCTGGTGGGAAGAGGTTGTGCTGCATCACCCTTTCAGATCTGCAGAGGATAGAATCCTTTCGTGTCACTAGGGAAACATTCCACATTGTAGTGAAACTGGTAAAGGAAGATATGCAGCCAAAAAGGAATTACGTACAGCCTCCTGTGCCAGTGGAAAAAAGAGTGGCACTTGCTCTGTATAGGCTGGCATCCTCAGCTGGGTACAGGGTAGTTGGCAATGTGTTTGGGGTTCATCACTGTATTTACAAGTTTGTCAGTATCCATGTTCAGAGGCACTGCAACACGTACATAGCTATGCCAGATGGAACTGAAGGCAAAAGCATTGCTCTGCGGGACCGTCCTGCTTCTCCCGAACGGCACCTCCTTCCTCATTCCTGCAGGTAGGACTGTTTAATTTTTTTAATTTGTCCCTAGCTTGTGGGACTGTGCACTCTATCCCTCTTTCTGAGAGCATCAACCACTTGTTGGTACACATGCTTGTTACGCTGCTTCGGGCGATCGAGCTGGCTCAACACACCCAAGTCACTAACTATACTTATTAATGCCGGGTTTCCTCCTCGCTCCAGCGATTTTGAGTGAAGGGCGGACACGCGTTGTCTTTGGACATAGCTGGGTTCAGAAGCAAGGGAATTCAGTTACAGACATTTAGTAAGCAGTTCACTTGCTCTTCGTGTTTAACTTTAGCATAGTTTTTACAGCAAGGGTATTCTCAAACAGCTGCTTTAATACTATAACAAGGGCATAACACAGTTCATGGTAAGTGGTTTTATACAAAACTGTAAACTCACAAGAGATATACAACATGATAGGCCAGACACAGCAAAAAACAATGCTTGGATATATTGTGAAAAGTGTTGAATTTAAATCAAGGGAAGTAAAGTTAAAAGTTTACAATGCATTAGTAAGACCTCACCTAAAATATTGTGTTCAGTTCTGGTCACCTCGTTACAAAAAGGATATTGCTGCTCTAGAAAGAGTGCAAAGAAGAGCAACCAGAATTATCCCGGGCATGTCGTATGCTGACAGGCTAATCTAATCGAATCTATTCAATCTTGAACAAAGAAGACTACGCTGTGATCTGATTCAAGCATTCAAAATCCTAAAAGGTATAGACAATGTCGACCCAGGGGACTTTTTTGACCTGAAAAAAGAAACAAGGACCAGGGGTCACAAATGGAGATTAGATAAAGGGGCATTCAGAACAGAAAATAGGAGGCACTTTTTTACACAGAGAATTGTGAGGGTCTGGAACCAACTCCCCAGTAATGTTGTTGAAACTGACACCCTAGGATCCTTCAAGAAGCTGCTTGATGAGATTCTGGGATCAATAAGCTACAAACAACCAAACGAGCAAGATGGGCTGAATGGCCTCCTATCGTTTGTAAACTTTCTTATGTTCTTATGTACTTATGTTCTAATAATAAAAAAGCCACCTGCATTATCATTAAGGTGAACTACACCACTGCTACCCATAAAACCGCCCATCAGCCACTTACTTTCTGCCGTCTTGGAATCCACAGTAACAGCTGACCTTGTCCCTTGCAATATTTATAGTGATGTCACTTAAGGGTAAACAACCTCACTAACATGTACACGTGAAATACGGGTTTCCATGAGAAACTGTGTATGGATTTTCACATGTTTTTCATCATTTACACAAGTAAATGAGATTTACCTTATCCCTCTCTTTGGCCATTTTTTCGGCCACAAACCGGATTTACACGAGTAATTCTTCCAAACGTTCATGTGCATCGCCATTTCACATGTAAATTGCCCCGCATGGAAACCCCATGATTGTTGGTACCCTAGTGGCTGTCACCTAGCACTGCTACAATGTATAAATACTGTCAATAAAACCTGGACGTCTGAGCGGCGTTTTCAAATACAATCCCTGTGTCTCTCCTGACTATCAGTGGATCCCCACACCCAGAACAAACACTCTGCTTACACCACCATTAAACAATGAATTGTATTTTAATTATGTGGTGCTGTCTTTCTGTACCATTTGCAATTCAAACGATGACCCGTGATACTGACGTTCACTTCCTGGTTTTTTTTTTCCTGTGACGTCACTGAGAAGGGCATTTACAGCATGATTTTCAACAGTGGCAAAATAAGAAAAATAAGAAAATCCTGCTGATAGTGTCTAAAGGGCGGAGGCAGTTTACAGCAGCTCAGCAGAAACAAAACCTCACATGAACTTGTTTCGAGCTAATAAAAAAGGGGGAACACTGTACATCTGATGTATTTGACTCAATTATATTAGAACATTTATTCTGTCTCATATATATGTTTTTATAACATTTATAAATATCAAGAAAAGAGAAGATATGAGCAGATTCTATTTCATGAACTAAATGTATCAGGTACGTTTTTTCCTTATTACTGATTGTAACAGGGGAGTGCTGACTGTCTGGCGTATGCGTGGTGCTGCAGGAAGAGGGCAGCAGCCTCGTAAGATCCGCCTGTTAGTCATGGCGATGACACGGAGAGGTGGGGAAGAGGTGTGTTGGATTCCCCTCTCTCTGAGTGGCTGAGAGGCGGGCCTTGGGGGTTGCTGAACCTTTAAATAACACTTTGTTGTTCCCTCAGATCGGCCCTGTAGGACGTACACGAGCCAGCGGAAGCTTTGTGGCCGGACGGAGAACAGTGCAAACACATATAGCACAACAAAACAAGAAAAGACAAGATATACAGCAGTATCGGAGAAACCATGTCAGATCCCTGAAAGTATAGTTTAAGCGACGCAGTTGATGGAATTGCAGAGTGTAGGACGGAGTCTCGGGCCATGCGGGTAGCGATGGTCGGAGAAACACTGCAGAGTGCAGCACCTTTATGTTGTAGTTTTGTTAATAGTGTTTTATTTCTTTTTTTCTTTGTGCCTTCTGTTTTGATTATTGTTTTGTTGGCCTGCGTGTGTACCCAAGGTACTCTGTGAAGCTGTCTACAATTGCTGGTAAAAATAGGACAACAGTGCCACCTTGTGGACATAAATAAATAGTGCCCCCAAGTGGTGTTTAGCACTGCAAATTTCTGTCTCCTGTGTCAGTGAATTCCTCACCCTTCCACACTGATATCAATGGAATGAATAACTATTTTATTTATAAATATTTATTGCTTATAAAGACCCTGAGATAAACGTCTATTGTGTTATTGCAATCACTCTGGTGAAACAATGTCTTGTAATTTGCCCAAAACATCAACATTTTTCAACAAAACTTTCAGGGGATATTGTAAGGTCCCTCAGGTCTTAGAATAACACGTTTTATACATGTATCTCTGAGCTGAATACATAATAAAAATACTTAACTTCAAAAACAAATTAAAAAAAAATATTGTGTTGGGAATAAAAAAAGCAAAACACTTGTATGGTTTCTGAAGTACTTTATAATGTTCCCCAGAGTGTTCTGAAAAAAGGACACCATTTCCAAGATGCTACTGTAAAAATAGATTTTTAGTGAATTTTTATAGGAAAAGTCAACCACAGCCAAAAAACACCTGATCCTGTGGGAGCATGCCACTGAAATGCTTTGTTTTGAAAGGGTTAATATATGAATATCTACAGCTACAATTCCGCCTTTTAAAGCTCTTGTGTCTATTTAATCAGTTTGCATTGTAACACTCGTGTAATTTAAATTATGGTGCCTAAACATATTTCTGTTTAACTATTTCTGTTTCACTTTTTATGTCAGTTACATATTACTGCACTGAAGGCAGGAGTGTTGCCTGAAATATGTTGGATTTAGCATACTCCGGTGGCATCAAACTTCTGCCCAGCTGAGCGCTCTCTTTGCTGGAGACCTGGTGGCCATCCATGGTGGATTTTTCCCCAGGACTTCTACTAGAGGAGAAGCAGAGGAACAAAAGGAGGGATCTTCCGTTTTTATAAATTTAACAGGGGCCAAGATACCAGCGATTTAAAATGTAAGGGAGGTCCCTTGAACTGCTGTCTCGGGCAATCTTTTTTCAGTGGGTACGACAGGACCTCACGAATAAAGATCTCTCTCACAACAAAATAAATAGAAGTCCAAATTCTTTTTTCGCCAGAGTACTTCTTTTGCAAGAAGAGATTGTTTTGTCCTGAAAGCAATTCTTTGTTTGTGAGACAAGTGATGAAAAATATCAAATAAACACATTTACGACTCACTAAAAAAGATCATGTTAGTGGAGTCCCAATTATACAGATGTAGTAGAGTACTAAAGATATATGATTTTAAGGCAGCTTTAATTTGTATTTATTTTTAAACTGAAAACAAGAACGTGGCCTGGAGTTCAAAAACGTGGCCTGGAGTTCAATTTAAACACTATCTAGTATACATGTAAGTAATATATCGTGATTAACTTGGTATAACAATTCTGTAAGGTGCATTTTATTGATGTCTATATTTATATGCAACAGGGAACATTGTTTTTGCATAAACTTTTATATAAAAAACAAGCTAAAGGGTAACTTTGCTGTTCACTGTTTCAATTTATTATGAAAAGTTAAACTCTACCTCTGTGTTTAAAATAGCCTGCTGCAATGCACTCCCACTTCCTAGCCTGGACATTAATCCACTGGAATGGTGGGAAGTTCACAGTGGCTCACTCAAGCTCATGGACAAACTTGACAAAAAGCTTTTGTGTGTTTCTGGGACCCCTTCAGAAAGCTTATATTTAGCACTGCTGGAGACACTGACTTCTCCCAGAGACTCTTCACAAGTGTATGTGGAGTTTACGTGTTAATTACGAGTTAGGAAGTTACAATTCCCCTGTTTAAATCTGGGTACCAGAACACCAATAAAATACTGATTTTCTTAAACAACATTTGTTCTACAAATTCACATTTTATTTGTGAATTTCTAGTAATAGGTAATGCACTTATCTAATTTCTACAAATATATCCAACATGTGTCTTTCCCCATCATGTCAGAATAGTTTCTTTACGCGTCTGTGTGCCAGGGGCTTCGCTTGTGTTTGTGTCATTCTTTTAGTGTATTTGGAATGTTTTGGTGCCATCAATCTATACAACACAAGTGGTGGACAAACTCAAGAACTCAAGTAATTCAAGCATAGCTTGCTATGGAATACCTTTTATACCAGAGCTTTTACAGACAAGGAACAACAAAAGTTCTACTGTGGGCTACCTTGAGACAGCAGACCGACTTGCATTTTGATTTGTATTATAAACATTACAGGGCATTGGACACTGCCTCAACCAATCAAGATGCAGCATTTCTGACCACTTGCACCAGTAAAGGACTGCTAGTGTAAACAAACAGCCTCATTACTGTGTTTTAAACAAGCATATATAAATCCACTCACATTTAGTAAAAGTAAATAGGATTAACTGTGGTATTTGGTCGATTCAAATACACTGTAATCCATCCTAGACCGGGGGGAGAGACCTTTGAAAGCTCCAGCATGGCATCTGAGTAACTTCTCCTGGAACACATCGCTGCTTGGGTCCAGCTTCTAAAACACTGCAAGTGTCTGGAATGACCCTGCCAGGAAGTGATTTTGTTTGAGGAATAACAAGAAAAATGGAAAACAATCTTTTTTAAACATTAGAATCAAAATCATTCTTTGGACTTTGCAAAATCTTGCTAAACCAAGTTTCTGACGAAGAGTCAGAAATTTATTCTGAGACTTTTCAACTTCTTGCTAAACCAAGTATGGTAAATCTGCATATTTATTGGATCTCCATGGAGCACAGAAATGATATGATTAATTTGTAAATGGTGTATGCTGAAATGTGAAATGAATCCATTGTTTAAACATATCTGGAATTCTTAATCTGATCAAATATATGAATGCATGCTTTGTTTTAGATATATTTAGAATTATGATCAAATATATGGTTTAATAATTTTCTGAACACATTTAACTAATTACAAAATGAGTTATTATAAATCCTTTGATAATATTCAACCTACCTAATTTTGTAACATTAAAATGAACAAAAGTAATTTTACTTTTAAACAGAGTTATCTGTTTTTATTTTTGAATGTTCATCAAGCACTGTTAGAAATAACACCTATTAAGTTAATGGGGAATATTGTTTAAAATATTAAATTAGCTATAGCCAACAAACATAAAGGCTATATTTAGGGCTTTCGATTTTCATTGCTTTACCCAGACTTTTCTACTCTCCTTTAAGAATTCAACTGATACATGTTAAGTCATTTGTGTATCTCAACCACAACTGACAAATGTGTTAATAGTAAAATTGATTTCAATTCACTGTTTTTTTCTGTGAAACAACTTAATTGGCCAAGCCTTATTTTTTGATTAACATACAAACAAGATTCCAACATGTTAATAAGTGACTAATCTTTATTAAAGCTAGAATGAAAAATAAACTGTTTTATGCTGGACACACTATTAAAATCGTTCTGCGTGACTGTATTATGTGTTTATTTAGCAGACGCCTTTATCCAAGGCGACTTACAGAGACTAGGGTGTGTAAACTACGCATCATAGAAATCCCCTGTAAATGAAATCAATTTTACTATTAACATGATTCTCAGTTGTGAATGAGATACATAAAAGGCTTAACTGGTATCCATTGAATTTTTAACCCTTTGCAGACTGAGAGTTCTATGTTTTTGGGCGGACGGACACGACTTGACATTAGGGCTTGTATCTGCACAAATATCCACCTAAAGTTGAAAGTATTATACCTTTCTAAACCTCTGAGGGTCTGAGGATCATTAAGAAAACAATGTTTTCACTATATGATTAAGTACAACCTATAATTAACAAGTCTGAATGCTAAAACATTTTTCTTTAGAAATGTTCTTAAGTGTCATTTAGTGATCTCCTACCTAAAAAGTGATAAGATACTAGAGATATCTTTAGTCAAATTTACTCCTGTTTAGGTGTCCAAGTGTCTGAAATTCTGACATTCTAAGTGACTGAATCTCTTCCCTCATTCACAACAGTCTCTCTTGTGTGAATGCGCAGGTGTCTTTTAAGGTCACCTAACTGATTGAATCTCTTCCAACATTCAGAACAGTAATAAGGTTTCTCTCCTGTGTGAACACGCTGGTGGATTTTAAGATCACTTAATTGATTGAATCTCTTCCCACATTCAGAACAGTGATAAGGTTTCTCTCCTGTATGAATGCGCAGGTGTCGTTTAAGGTCACCTAACTGACTGAATCTCTTCCCACATTCAGAACAGTTATAAGGTTTCTCTCCTGTGTGAATGCGCTGATGGATTACAAGCTTTGATAAACGACTAAATCTCTTCCCACACTGAGAACACTGATGACGTTTCTCTCCTGTGTGAATGCGCTGGTGCGACTGAAGATTTCCTAACTGTGTAAAACTCATCCCATACTCAGCACAGGGCAATGAAGTCCCTCCTGTGAGATTTCCCATGAGAGTTTCAGGAGAGTCTAATTGACAGGAACTCTTCCCACCTTTAACAGAATGAGGCGAGGTCTTCAAGTTGCCCTGGGTTTCAGAACTGTTAAAACATACAGAATGTGTCGGCTCTGTACTCCTCACAGTAAGTGGGTGTCTGTCTTGTAAAGAAGGGATTTTAACTGAGTGAGATCCCAATGTCTTCACATGTTCTTGGGGTGACATCTCTCTGAGTTTCTTGTGCTGTGGTTTGCCACTAGAAGAGTTTTTGCTCTGGAGTGATGGAGTGGAGTCGTGTTCTCCTTTAGAAGCTAAAGAGAGAGAAGAGAGACAAAGGTTATTGTACAGCATTCTTCCACAGTCACTCTTCTGCAGGGTTTCATGTCATAAACATGACAACTCCTAGAGTGAACTCTGACGACTGCATATTGAGAGAATACAGCCAATACTTACTGTACTGTGACAATAATAACACAGGAATGCTTACTGCCAGACAGACATGTGCTGAAAATAAATATATGTTTAAAATGAAATGTGGTGTTGTAAACAAATATTACAGTCCCCAAGGTAGTTGCCGTGATATGAGGATTAAAAATGATATTTTATTTGAATAAAGTTTAAGAATAAAAATAAGACAGCTGGTTTTCATCATCATACAATACGGGGTCACTCTCATTTAGGTGCTGCTGCATACATTATACACAGAACTGAAGAAGCAGGGAGGGACTGTAGGCGACACTGAGGTAAGCTAGTCAGGAAAAAAAAAATATATTCTGTATTGTGTAAGGAGATTTGCTTTAAAATGGTGACTGTGTTTATGTATTGTGTGTGTACTATTGACTGTGTTTATTATTTGGGACTGCAACCCGTTTATTTATTCCAGTACATTACACATTCCTGTGTATTGCCTTGAATTATTGTTTGGCCACCAGACCAGGATTATAGTTAAAACCCTGTTCATTGTGGATTACAATTGCCTGTCTCCTGATTACGCACCGCATCACTCCTGCACCTGTACGCTGCAACCACTTTGCCACAGTGGGCCATTAAAAACAAAAAAGCCTCTCAATTTGCTGGCTTAGAAGGCACACAGGGATGAATGAGGGGCTAGAGATCAGCCAAGTACTGCGAGTACGAAATACAATCAAATTAGTTAACGATGGTGTAAATGCACCAAATAAAAATGCTACGTACAATTATTTCAAAATCCAGGCTCCAATAACAAGTTATGTTTCTGAAAAACATAACTAAGGTTCCAATTTAAAACAAAATCAGAAAGCAATTTTCAACAAAAGTCATGCATTTCTTCCAACAAATGCAGAATGTAGAGAGAAAACAGATAGGGCAGTTTGCATAAAACATTTAAAAAGTTAGAAACAGGCATTTAATTTTTTTTTTAAATTGAACTTGAATTTTATCGCTGAACCCTTGAGCAGGGACAATGTAAAATGCTGTGTGTGTCTTGTGCAGTATCGAATCTAGCCAGAATAAGAACATTGTTTTGAAGTGAATATTTCCAAAAGCTAATGTTTTTTTTAAAGTAAAAAGAGGATATTTATATCATGCAGTGATTCCATTTTTATAAGAATAAGCAGAAGAAGAAGATGATGCTTTTGTTTTTATTGATAATTACCGGTGTGGAGGCGTAGGGTAATGCACTCGCACAACAATGGGGTACTTCAACAAATTAATTAATGAAAAAAACATACAAACATTGCAAGTAAAGTCATGTCGCTCCAGCTCCAGCGCAGAGCAAGTGAGTGATTTCAGGGTCTAAGTAGGGCAGCCCAGCTGCCTGCTCAACTAAATAACAGACTGCAGTACCAGCGCCCTGCTGTTTAAATATGTAAATTAGCCATGTGTGAGTTAAACGCTCGCTCGCTGTCAGCAGCCGGCTGGGTGTTTATAGAGTTAACCTCGCCCAGCAGAAAGGAAACGTTCACCAGCACGGCTGTGCTTTTATTTGAAAGGAGATTCAGCATTGCTGATTCGATTGCTAAGTCGCATAGTACTACAATGTCGTTAAAAAAATGTGCTATCCGCCAGATTTCTCGTGTACCCCCTGACGAGATCTCGCGTACCCCCTGACGAGATCTCGCGTACCAATGAGGTGTCAATGAGGACAAATGCCTGAGAATATCACTTTGATTATTAACACTCCAGTTAATATCACTGACATTTATCAGTGATTTCCACTTCACTTAATATCTTAATATAATACTTAATATAATATCTTTGAGAAATAAAAATAAGAGATCAGGTTTATATGAAGTACTGTACTGAAATGTTTCTTCTGGTGATGCTTAGCACCCCTATTGGATTTGGGTTTGGATGATGGCACATGTGACCCCGATTGGATTTGGGTTTGGATGATGGCACATGTGACCCCGATTGGATTTGGGTTTGGATGATGGCACATGTGATCCCGATTGGATTTGGGTTTGGATGATGGCACATGTGATCTCGATTGGATTTGGGTTTGGATGATGGCACATGTGATCTCGATTGAATTTGGGTTTGGATGATGGCACATGTGACCCCGATTGGATTTGGGTTTGGATGATGGCACATGTGATCTCGATTGGATTTGGGTTTGGATGATGGCACATGTGATCCCTGCAGCTCTGTAAAGCTGTGGGAGTGGAATGGTTCGCCAGGACCGTGACTGCACACCCCTGAGCTAACAGCAGGTTTGTTGAAAGTCATTGACATAGTGGGTAGGCAGCTCCTCTTGTTTAAAATACTAATCTTAAACACACTGCTAGTGTTCAGTACCCAGTTTCTGCAGGATTAACAGGCAGCTCAATGCTGCTTGTTTTGTATGATTACCTGTGTATCCCAGTTCATATTCAGATGAAGGATCATCACACAGGTTGGATCCCAGCTGGTTGTTCTCCTCAAGTGTACAGACATGAATTTCAGTAGGAAGTTTCTCTGCGATGGGGGCAGATTCCTGCTCTATGAATTCTTCTTTAATAGGAACACATTCCAGTCGAGGGACCTCTTCATCTTTAACATGTGTCAGCTCTGTAATCTGCATTAGACTTGCACACCACTCCTGGTCAAAGGACTCCTCTTGTCTGTAAACCTCTTTGATCTCTGACCTCTCCTGTGCTTCAGATTCAGGGATATCGTGGCTCTCTTTGGGATCTGTGTGAAACAAAATTGTACAAAATTAGAACTTATTAGCTAGGTTCCTTTAAAAAGCCAGCCCCTTGTCAGAATTCTACTGAGCATTCCAGTGGAACAATTTATGAGATAGTTTTTGTATTTTATTTTAAATGAATATAGTGTGGCAGTTGCTTTGACCTGTTTTACCTCCCCAATTAAATTATTTTCCCTCACTGCAGAAAACCCCACAACCTCTCAGGACAGCGAGCTCCCAGGAGGACAAAGGCCAGCCCTGCAGGAGCACCTGAACTCCCAGGAGGACAAAGACCAGCCCTGCAGGAGCACCTGAGCTCCCAGGAGGACAAAGGCCAGCCCTGCAGGAGCACCTGAGCTCCCAGGAGGACAAAGGCCAGCCCTGCAGGAGCACCTGAGCTCCCAGGAGGACAAAGGCCAGCCCTGCAGGAGCACCTGAGCTCCCAGGAGGACAAAGGCCAGCCCTGCAGGAGCACCTGAGCTCCCAGGAGGACAAAGGCCAGCCCTGCAGGAGCACCTGAGCTCCCAGGGCGCCTGATCAACAGATACAAATCATGAATTATGGCTACTTTTCAAGATACTACAGGACTGTGAGCTGGGAATGAGGTTGAATCCAACATTGCTTCTAAGGTATGTGTGCAGAGGGGTGATCAATGGCTGGGTTTACATGCATGTGAAAATCGATTCTACAGTCATGACTGTGTGACGTTGTCACGCAAATACACCGTGAAACAGCAAAAGAACGTCCTTTGGTCAGCACGACTTTAACAGCAGGGTAAATCACTTTCTCACGATAAAAATAGCTGTAAAAACCCATGTGAACCGGAGCAGGAATCGTGCGTGTGTCTCCCGAGATTTCAGCAGTCAAGATCCCATTTAACTGGCAGAATCTCGTGTTATTCTTCAGCAAAGCCGTACCAAACCACACACACACTCAAGAAAGAATGCAAAAGGCACTGCAAATGTAAATCTCTCGTATAGCCTTTTATTAATGTTTGTATAAATGCATGCTGTTAAGCAAAACTAACCAAACCTTTAGCCTTATATTAGTAGTAGTAGTTTTGCTCTTATTAGTCCTTGTATTTTGTATCTTTTTGTATTGTAATTATTGAGATGTATTTTTTGTATACAACTGTAAGTCGCCCTGGATAAGGGCGTCTGCTAAGAAATAAATAAATAAATAATTAATAATAATAATAATAATAATAATAATAATAATAATAATAATAATAATAATAATAATAATAATAATAATAGTATTTTCTTTTTATAATTCTTTTAAGATGTCCCAGGAACAAAAGAGCTCCACCTCTTCTTCCACCACACAGAGCTGGAATGAATTGTTGGCATCAATTGGCATATTGCGCAATAAGTAATGGATATAGTTAACAAACAACATATGTACCGTATCGCTTTAAATAAAGACTTTTGTTAGAATGTTTATAATATTAAAAGTATGTGTGTGTGAGTGTGTTATGCGGATTCTGCGCCTGGCT
Organism: Acipenser ruthenus; assembly: GCF_902713425.1. NCBI lineage: Eukaryota > Metazoa > Chordata > Actinopteri > Acipenseriformes > Acipenseridae > Acipenser > Acipenser ruthenus. The sequence continues at coordinate 10,992,719 of NC_081229.1, forward strand.
CTTCTACCGCAGCTGCAGACCAGCAGTCATGGCTTCTCGGAGCAGAGGCAGGGTATAGGGACCGGCAGTCACTGGCTTCTCGGAGCAGAGGCAGGGTATAGGGACCAGCAGTCACTGGCTTCTCGGAGCAGAGGCAGGGTATAGGGACCGGCAGTCACTGGCTTCTCGGAGCAGAGGCAGGGTATAGGGACCGGCAGTCACTGGCTTCTCGGAGCAGAGGCAGGGTATAGGGACCGGCAGTCACTGGCTTCTCGGAGCAGAGGCAGGGTATAGGGAAAGGCAGTCACTGGCTTCTCGGAGCAGAGGCAGGGTATAGGGATCGGCAGATGTGTACAGGAACATTAGGATGCTCAGCCTGGTAATCCGCCTATAGAACTGCCAGTGCACGAAGCTGCTCAGGAACCTTGTGTGTATTTTTACATGTCCCCCTGTTCTCAATGTTATATTCATATAGGCCTGAGGATCATGCCGTTTTTTATTGTATTGTAGTGTAGTGTAGTGTAACCCCCCCCCCGTGTTCTCCGTGTGTGTGTGTCAGTGTGCATGTCTCAGTTTGTGCGCACGCGTGTGAGTGAGTGTGTGTGTGTGCGTGAGTGTGTTGGAAAGGTGGCAACGCATGAAGCTCTCCTCACGAGAGTCGTTCTTTTCCTAATTACTAGACAGACACGGGCATTTAAATATCCCTGCCCCTAAATTACTATGAATTGAGTAATCTGCATTGGTACGGATTACTTTTTTTTCCTAAATCAGAACAGCATCACAACGCATTTCCTGAAAAGTACGAAAACCTTCGTGAGGAAAACTGTCATGACTCGTGCATGTAAACGCCGTCAATGTCTCAAAACATCGTGAGGAAAACTGTCATGACTCGTGCATGTAAACACTGTCAATGTCTCAAAACATCGTGAGGAAAACTGTCATGACTCGTGCATGTAAACGCCGTCAATGTCTCAAATGAAGCTGAAAGGATTTCTGACATTTGAAAACCCATAAGTCACATTTTATGAATATAAATTTGTTTTTGCATTGGAGATAAAATACCAAAAACGGACAACAAATTAAAATAAAGTGAAGCATATTTCTGCTGAGGATCGTGTCAAGCAACTTCCCAAATAAACTTTACATGCAGGTGGAGGTCAATTGTTTTGCATATCTTGTAATGGGCCTTTTGATTTTTTTAGAAAGAAATATGATCGATCCCCATATAGCTTCCGAATCACACATCAAATGAAAGACTACTAAACAGAACATAAAACAAACAACAGCTTTCACAAAAAAGTATTCTTGTAGCCCAGGTAAATCAGTACTACGGGTACGGTCTAGCACAGCCACCTCGGTTCAAACAACCTGCAGTTAGAATTTTACACTAGAATCAGGCACGTTTTCTTTTTTTGACCTGGCGTAGTGTTACAAAATGGTACATCATCACAATGTGGTAGGCGTACCAAAACATGAGCCGTGTAATGCTAAAAAAGTGGTACGCTGTCACATTGAAAGTGGTACGCTGTCACATTGAAAGTGGTACGCTGTCACACTGAAAGTGGTACGCTGTCACATTGAAAGTGGTACGCTGTCACATTGAAAGTGGTACGCTGTCACATTGAAAGTGGTACGCTGTCACATTGAAAGTGGTGCGCTGTCACATTGAAAGTGGTGCGCTGTCACATTGAAAGTGGTACGCTGTCACATTGAAAGTGGTACGCTGTCACATTGAAAGTGGTACGCTGTCACATTGAAAGTGGTACGCTGTCACACTGAAAGTGGTACGCTGTCACATTGAAAGTGGTACGCTGTCACATTGAAAGTGGTACGCTGTCACATTGAAAGTGGTACGCTGTCACACTGAAAGTGGTACGCTGTCACATTGAAAGTGGTACGCTGTCACATTGAAAGTGGTACGCTGTCACATTGAAAGTGGTACGCTGTCACACTGAAAGTGGTACGCTGTCACATTGAAAGTGGTGCGCTGTCACATTGAAAGTGGTACGCTGTCACATTGAAAGTGGTACGCTGTCACATTGAAAGTGGTACGCTGTCACACTGAAAGTGGTACGCTGTCACATTGAAAGTGGTACGCTGTCACATTGAAAGTGGTACGCTGTCACATTGAAAGTGGTACGCTGTGAGATTTTGGTACAGGTGCAATCAATTGCGATGTGATGTGTTTTTTCCTATTGCCAAACAGAGGTACATTTACCATTAATTATACATTATTTTTTTGCAAACAAACTGGAAACAGACCATTTCTCTAAAAAAAAAAAAAAACAATTCGACATGAACAAGACAAAATGAGAAGTGCATCGCAAAGCTGCAGAAGTAAAAAGAAATGTCATAATGTCGGTAGAAACTGCTGGAGGATGCTGCCGGCTTGCCTTTAAAAATAAAGACAGCACTCCGTTTTACTAAGGTAAGCACGTACCGCTATTTTTAGGCTTTTATAGGGCTCTGCAAATAGTATCTACTTAGGTGTGTTTAATGTCTAAACAGGTCCGCGAAATCCTAATTTTATTCCATAACCTACCCGGGAAAAATGAGTAAATGATCTGCGATTAAGTAGCTCCTGGTTATAATAACCAATAGAAGACAGAGCCGTGTTATTAACACCACTTATAATAATCAAGCACTTAAATTATAACCAAGAGCTTTACAATAAAAAGTGATTTAATCTGTTGGCTTGACCAAGCAATACCACTTAAAAACAAAAAAAAAACATTCTTACCTTGAAATAATCGAGGTTGTCTGATGTCTGCATCTGCAGCGTTCATACATCCTCGCACTGCTTTCAACTCGCTCTCTGATATCTCCAACCTGAGCCTCAGACTGCCATTCTCTCTCTCCTTTCCAGCCATTTCCATCTGGAATTCAGTGAATTTGCTGCCGATAACATTAGTAATTTCACACAAGACGGTGTCTACAGCCGCTTTCACTGCGTGCTCGATGGTAGAGGCGAGCTCGTCTTGAAAGAACGACACGGAGATACTGACGTCCATCTTCACTGACTGTAGTTTGAAACTGGTTTAGCTGAATCCTTTATTCATTCAGAAACAACGCCTTCATTTTTTTTTACTGAACCTTCCCATTCAACTTATCTGGTGTGATAAAAGAAAGAACACAATCAGATTCGTCTCCCTTTGCAGAATGAACACAAACAGATTCGTCTCACTTTGCAGAAAGAGCACAATCAGATTCGTCTCACTTTGCAGAAAGAGCACAATCAGATTCGTCTCACTTTGCAGAAAGAACACAATCAGATTCGTCTCCCTTCGGAAGGAGTAGCGCTCGGATTTCAGGACACTGCAGAGCTCTGCTGGAAAGCGCCTTTGTTTACATTGCGAAGTGCAGCGTATCTGTAGCTACGACAGACACACTATGTCCGAGTTCTTATATTCAACAAAGGGGGCTATTTGTCTCAGAAATTCGTAATACACAAAAATAAATAATTATAAATGACTTAAAAACGTTTCAAGCTATCCTAAATACTTTAAACAACAGGAGATAACATTTTGTAAAACGACCACTTACCGCTATCTCCGGCATAAACAAAACACAGCCTTCTACTTCCTGTAACGAAATGAAAGCGTCAATAGCAGTGGGCGTGCCTGGTTGTAACCGTAACGTATTATTGGCTGCAGAAACATTCTAAATCAATCTTGAAAGACATTGGCTGGCCTCCCTGTCAAAATAAGGGCTGGGACCCAATGAGAAGAGGTAATGAAAATGGACTATCGTTCCGGTCAATATTTTAAAACTAAAATATCAGTTTTTATAAGCATATTTTTCATGGGTAATAAACACAAGTCAATCTGATTTTTCTTCACTGGAGGTGCACTGGAGCACAGACACCTGGAATAGGCCCCCACCTGTCTGAAGAGGACACAGATACCAGAGACCATTCTTTTATCTCTCTCTGAGTCGTGGGGCACCAACGCTCCATGCATTGTGCTCTCCGATGCCTCATTGTGTGTATATTCTGCTATTAGCAGTATCTTTTGCTCACCAGTTAATATCTTGTGCAGACCAGTTACTGGGCTATATTGTACAAAATCCCCAAGGTTTAAATTGTGTGAAACAGTCCCCAGTAAAGGTAAGTATCACACTTTACCATATTAAACAATTCACCAGTAATGAAGAAAATGAATAAAGGCAAGTCTAGTACAAGAACATTAAACCACTGCACCAACTAGCCCCTCAGAATAGAACCCACGCCTCCAGACAAAGGTGAAAGGCAAGTCTAGTGCATTAACTGTAATATGGAATATGCTACTCTGTAATGTGGCATTCTGTAATGTGATATTTTACAATGTGATACTTTGTAAAGTGATACTTTGTACTGTGATACTTTGTAACAATTGTAAGTAATAATAATAATAATTAATAACATTAATACAATGCAATACCAACCCCCCCCCCCCCCCCCCCCAAGAAAAACAGGAACCAAGGCCACCAGAGGCAGGCGAAAGGCAGGACACCAGCTTTGATTTGTTTTTCCCTTGTGATACCTCCAGACTGCTTTGCATGTTCACATTTGAATCAAAGACACTCCACAGCAGACCAATCCAAGCTCCTCCTTCTCTTTTCTACTCACAGTGATTAGCAGAACCTTTAACCCTTTGTGTCCAGGACCCTCATGTAATGGGCTTGTAAACTGTTGATTTAAAAAGTCTTTCTTTTTTTGTTGATTTTAAGTTATAGACTCATTTTAATGGATTATTTAAAGCATACTAACTAGTATATTCTGGTAGTTTTCCTTTAATTCAATCAGCTTTGAGTTTGAGAAACTATTTTTTTTTTTGGTTTTATTCAGTCAAGATGATTGGACAGCTCTAATGTATATCGTCTACATATTCCTGAAACTTCATTTCTGATCTGTTAAATATTCAGTCCTGTGTGATGGTTTGACTTTCACTGTGGAAAGGAAAGGAATGCAAGCATAGATTTATTTAACCTAATATGCCAAAAAATACAGTATAATGAAAATACTTTTAAAATGAAAAGCATGTTTGATTTGGGGTCAACAGAGCTTAAAGGTCACAGTATCATGTGATTTCTCAAAAAACAAAGATGACATCATGAAAAAACACAGGCCTGCAAATTGGATGGCAGCCAGCTAGACAGAGTAACAGAGAGAAGTGAGACAATCTCAATAGAGAGAAGTGAGACAATCTCAATAGAGAGAAGTGAGACAATCTCAATAGAGACAGAAGTGAGACAATCTCAATAGAGAGAAGTGAGACAATCTCAATAGAGAGAAGTGAGACAATCTCAATAGAGACAGAAGTGAGACAATCTCAATAGAGGCAGAAGTGAGACAATCTCAATAGCAGAGCAATAGAGAAAAGTGAGACAATCTCAATAGAGAGAGAAGAGAGACAATCTCAATAGAGAGAGAAGTGAGACAATCTCAATAGAGAGAGAAGAGAGACAATCTCAATAGAGAGAGAAGAGAGACAATCTCAATAGATAGAGAGAGAAATGAGACAATCTTAATAGAGAGAGAAGTGAGACAATCTCAATAGATAGAGAGAGAAATGAGACAATCTTAATAGAGAGAGAAGTGAGACAATCTCAATAGCAGAGCAATAAGACAATCTCAATTATTATTATTTATTTCTTAGCAGACGCCCTTATCCAGGGCAACTTACAATTGTTACAATATATCACATTATTTTTTACATACAATTCCCCATTTATACAGTTGAGTTTTTACTGGAGCAATCTAGGTAAAGTACCTTGCTCAAGGGTGCAGCAGCAGTTTCCCCCACCAGGAATTGAACCCACAACAAGCCAACAAGCAGCTAACTGAACCGCTCGCTCCTAATCACAGTTAGTTTACAGAAACCCTGTTTTACTTGTTATTTATTTTACTAACAGATGAAGTGGATCATTGTTTTTCTTTTAGATTTCTTTTCATTTCACTCGTATTTTACACCCGTGACTCTTCTTCCTATGCCTCACCATATAAATGTGAAAGTCGAACACGGACTTGGGTAGTTTTTCAATTAAATAAGTGCCTGCCCATTATTACTACAAACTGCCACCCACAATCCCTGCATCACTCCAGCTGTTCATCTAAATCTCTTTCGAATGAAACCAAATGAGAATGTAGTTAAAACAGACTTTATATTGTGCTCCTCCTTCTATTAACTGTCCTATACCTGTAGAAGTTGCAAATACTTGAAATCATTTGTAGTTTCAGTACATAGGACCAAAATCACTTGACATTGTCAGTTGTTCATCTATCTTTATGCCATGTAGTAGATTTATTCACTAGCAGATGCACTGAATTTTTTATTGTTAGCTAAAAAGCAAATGATAATGCACACCATTTTGTAATGTATGTTTTTTAATATAAATATTTTATATAACATGAAGACACTAGGGGTGAAAAGAGAACCTGATCTTGTTGTTCAAGCTGCCGTTTGCTGTGTGTTCTGTTCATGCGTTTCCTGACATTCGTAATTTCATTGATTATATGAATGATCTGCAACCCAAATAGTGACGTTTGCCCTTCAACCCTTTCATATTCCCTTTATAGCTCACCTGAATATCCGCATGTAAGAAACAGGGTTATAGAAATAAGCTTCTATTGTAATGGATGATTGTCTATAGACATGAAATCAGCCTCTTGACCAAGCGTATCCATGAACATGCACTGTACAGTGCACACCTGTGCCAGCATTTCAATATTACTCTGCACACATGTACCAGCATTTCAATATTACTCTGCACACATGTACCAGCATTTCAATATTACTCTGCACACTTCTACCAGCATTTCAATATTACTCTGCACACCTGTACCAGCATTTCAATATTACTCTGCACACATCTACCAGCATTTCAATATTACTCTGCACACATGTACCAGCATTTCAATATTACTCTGCAAAAACAGTTTTTGGGTTTGGGATGCATTGAGGTTGTCGTTTTTCTTTGCTTTTCCAGTAATCGGAAGCCTTTTCTAATAGTGCTTAACTGAAGCAGCAGTTTAATTTTGGCAATCTGGAAACATTGGAAACCACTGTAATTGAATACTGTATTATAATATATGTAACAACATATTTCATATACTAAATACATGTTATATGATAGTTTAAACAGTAAGCTGTTCAAAGCAAATTTACAGCCTTGATGTTTTGCATTCCTTTGATAATAAGCTGGATAATTACTCTCGATTCAGGAATGGTTTCTGACCATTGAGAATCCATTCATCTGTGCCGTACAGTACAACATACAGATAATGTAACACAATGAAACTTGTCACTCGGTATTCTCCCCAAACTAACTCAAGGTAGCAGAGCTGGCAATCAGACCACGTGGTAGGGCAGTTTGAAAAGACCTTCATTGGAAATGGGAACCACAGTATTTTAAGAATCTAAGTAGTGGATTAAACACAAATTTAAATAGCAGCCTTATTTACAGTAAGACTTTGATTTTCTGCACCATGATTATGCATTAAACGTGCCCTTTGGCAATTTAAGATATTTTATCAGTTAAACTTTTTTTGCATAAGAGGCCAGATTAATAACAATGTACTGCACTCTGAGTCTGGGCTTCGGTGCACAATTCAGTAGTACAGAGACTTTGTTTTAGTTTTTGAACCATGTAGCCAATGCCAGTAGTATAAATAATATACATTATTAATACAAAACCAGCTCACATTTTACCCAAGTGCTGGATTGAACCTTCGTATTGCCTGCTGGGTGAGTGGTGTGTTTAAGTCTGAGCACTTTGAATACAGCTTGCCACACTCATTTTAATATAAGAACAGATGGTTTGAGTGATGTCACGTGGTGTTAATTACTTATGAAATGACATCATTACTGGTTAGTTGAAACGATTCTGTAAGTAAAGGGTCTTTAGTTATATGCTTTTTTAGTTTTTCTCCCAATAAGAATAATTGAAGTCTTCCTGTAACCAGAAAGGTCATAAAATATTTTGTATCCACTTACATTATTATTTGGCTTTTTTTGTATACGGACCAAAATTGCATACCTGAAAATAAAATGACATTTTATATATACATAATTATACTATACACATACATACGCACATAGGACATGTCATTATTCTTCAAGCACTAAATGCAGTGATGTGATTTTCTTTGTTTATTTGCAAATGATTGTACCCATTAAATGCTGCTACTAACACTATGTAATACTGCTGAAAGATCACAAGTTATGCAACTTCAAGTGCCTTTTGAATTTGCATATTGTAGAGTTTTTAATGCTCCCTATATTTCCATGTAGATGCAATCGGCAATAATCAATAAAATGTCAATGTGAAACACACTTGCATTTTGTAATTTTAATTTCAAATTAACTTATTTTACAAAAAAAAAAAACACATTTCTAAACATGACCTCTGCAGAATATGTGTTCCTCCAATGTGTGTGCTGATGAGTTTTTATTAGCTCAGACAAATGCAGTGGCTAGTGTAGTCCAGGTATTGTCTCCATGCAATGACTCGTTCTCATTCGAGCAGCTGCAGTCGGCACAACCATTTCATAAATCTTACCGGTAGTGAATGGAAGACACGCATGGTATAGCAAACATGGCTTTGATTTTGAAGGCTTGGAAACTGACTGCTTTCTTTTACCTAGTGCAGCACCAGAGATCAGATTCAATATGAAAGTACATTTGCTACAAAATGTTTCTTTCAGAAATGGTATATAGTGTTCATACGAGCAGTCCTGAAAGAAACGCATTTTCATTGGAAAGCATGCTGCTGGAGCTGGTGAAGCACGAGGCCTGGTCGTGCCTTCTTTTCAGGAAGTCTCTTACTGTTTCACTTCTTGGGTCATTTCACCTCAGTCTTCAGCTCCAAGCACATTACTGGCTACAGAATATGTCAGTCAATAGGGGAAGTAGCTGGTTGGTTAACCACTCTTCTAGCTTTTGTGGGGATTGCTTTGGTGAGGGAACACGGAAAATCAACTTTTTAAAACAATAACTACATTATTTAAATAGAAGCTTGCTTGTGTAATGCATGGTTGCTGATTCTATGGAAATGCAACAGTTTCTTGTTTGTATAATAGTTTAAACAATAATCTGTTAAATGCAAGTTTAGAGTTGTGATTTTAAATGTAATGTTTAGTGTTATATCCCTAATAAAAGCTGGATATTTACTATAGATTATATTGTGTGTGAAACAGGAACATTTACTACTGATACCAACCTTCTGTATGTGTCCTGGAACTAGTACACTGCTACCCCATAGATATCGGGATACCTGCTCTTCAGACACATGTTCTCACTAAACCTGTGTTTCTGAATGGATCAAGTGATCCAGTTCATAAACCCGTTCCTGTGCAGCCCAGTTTTAAAGGTTTTATACTCAGAAATACATATACATTTGTACACACACTTTATATAAATAAAACATTTGTTTATTTAGCAGACGCTTTTATCCAAGGTGACTTACAGAGACTAGGGTGTGTCCATGACTGTGATCAGACCCCCCTTTCTGGATCTTCTTCCTGGGATGTTCAGGATTTTGCTCTCTGATGCAGATCTTGCTCCTGCTGCTCCCACTGTCCTGATACAGATCCTGCTGCTCCCACTGTCCTGACACAGATCCTGCTGCTCCCACTGTCCGGATATAGATTCTGCTGTTCCTACTGTCCTGATACAGATTCTGTTGCTCCCACTGTCCTGATACAGAGTCTGCTGCTCTCACTGTCCTGATACAGACTCTGCTGCTCTCACTGTCCGGATACAGATTCTGCTGTTCCTACTGTCCTGATACAGACTCTGCTGCTCCCACTGTCCGGATACAGATCCTGCTGCCCCCACTGATCCTCCTCTTGTTGTTCTGCTGCTCGTACTGTTACATGTGCAAAGCTAATGATATGTACTCCGCTGGAAGTGTTTTTATCTTATAATATTGCTCTATAAACTGCAGCTGGTTACTGATTATTTTGTTACTAAAAGCATTGACTTGCCTACAATACATACAAGTCATTGAGAACTTACAGCCCGTGCTACTGACCCATGTGAATGGGATGATCATTCTTGGTAATATTCCATTGAGTTGCTGATATCAATCAGATAGACTGTGTTGAAACTGTTACTTCCCCTTTTTGTCATTCACACTACAGCTGTTTGTTGCTACAGCTTCAGCTTGGCTTTTTTCTTTTTCTGCTTTTACTGACACCACGACTCCTACTGCTATTACCATTCCCACCACTGACCCTAGTGGCACCCCCGCGGCTGCCCCAAGAGCTGCTCCTGCTGGCACTATCCCTCGAGAGACTCCTTTCCTCACGTTCCCTTCTATTGCTTCTAGAACGGGGCCCAAGGCTGCCCGTGCCACGTCTCCTGCCAGCGATCCTATTGTTGCCGCTAATTCTGGTGCTATTTTTAGGAGTTGAACTTTTTCAGTCACGACTTTTGGTGCCACGGTTTCGACCACTTTTCTTAATGCCTGTACACCTGCTACTATAGCTGCTCCAAATACATGTGCCCCCACAGCTGCCACTGCTGCTCCGAATAAGATCCCTAGTGGTGCTCCTAATGCTGCCCCTACCACGGCTCCTACTGCTGCAGCTCCTGCCGCTGCCACTGCTCCCGCTATCACTGCTATTAATTCCATTAGTCTTTTTATCCATTTTATTAGATCTATAATTGCCATTAATGAGAACACACTTGATGCTGCACATTTTGCTATCAAAGCAGCTTTTAAAAATGATAAAACGGCACAAAATGTTTTCTTTAATACTTCTACAGCGTCTTTCAATACTTCTAATGTTTCCTCTAGTACTTTTTTAAGCTCTTCAAAAGCCCTTTTTACTAAATCTGCTGCTTTTTCTAATAATCCTTTTCCTGCCTCGACTGCTGCCCTTATTGCATTTTGCAGAAGTCCAGCTGCTGCTGCTGCTACTCCTGCTAGCCCTGAGGAAACAAAAAGTGTTCCAAATGTTCCAAACGATCCTAGCAATGATGCGAAAAACCCTCCCACTAACACAGCTGCTCCTGCTACTGTAACTGCTGACATTAAAAAAGCTCCCACTCCTCCTTGTGTCTCTCCTGAAGCTACAGTTTCTTTTAATACCAGCACATCTACACTTATGTGTTTCACTAGTTTTTGTACTGATTCCACAATATTATCCCTCTTTACTTCTGCTTTTACAAACAGTGATACTATGACAGCTAATACAATGGCTATTCCTGCCCCTATCCCCATCACTGCACCTACTGCCGCTCCGACTGCTGCCCCTGCAGCTGCTGCTGTTCCTGCTCTCCTTGCAGACACAGCTCCAGATGCTGCTGCTGCTGCTGCCGCCACTGCGGGTATAAGAGCCCCCATGCCTGCTCCCACCACGACCCCCAGTGCTGCTCCAATCGCTACTTCCACTGCAATTTCCCTTGCCATCCTTGTCACTTTCACTAAATCATCTATTTTAGCATGTATTTCTTTTTTTCCTTGGTCACGCATTTCATTTATTTCCATTCCTGATTTGAGTAACAGTGCTATGACAACTGCTAATGCTGTACCCACTCCAGCCACCCATCCTAGCACAGATCCTATGATGGTCCCCACTGCTGCTCCTATTGCTGCTACTATGGATTCTTGTGTTCTTTCTCCACCTGCATGTATCCCTGGGACTGCATACCCTACTATTGCTCCCACCACGGCTCCTATCACGGTTCGGACTGCAGACCCTACTGGGATTCCTATTGCAGCTCCTACTGCTGCTCCTACTGCTGCTGGCATCACTCCAGATGTTGCCACTGATAGGAAAAAAGAGGAAAATATGAAGTTATTAAAGCATTCTTCACACAGTCTACATGTTGTGAATATTTCATGTCTCACCTGTTTTAACATCTGATGTGTGTTCTTTGTCATTATCTGTCTTTGTTTCTGATGGGGTTCTTATTTGGGGATTAAATCCCAATAGAATAATCTGAGTATAGGTTTCTCTTATGTAGCATCAAATCAAACAATTCTTGAAATTAAAACTGAAGGCGCCACAAAATGGGAGGAGAGATATAACGCAGGGATGTTTTCCCTTTTGGGAGGGAACCGAGGTTACCACTTCCATGAATCAGACCAACTTAAACAAAAGAAAAGCAGTTGTCTTTAAAAGAGGACCTGCATTCCCTAATGCCTTTAATTTTTATTTTAATACCAAGCAATTGGCCGGCATTGTGGATTTGTATTTTAGTATCAACGCACAGAACTTAGATTTAATCTGCCCCAAGTTATATTGTAAAAATCAGAATTTAACAAAATCCTTTTGGCTTTGATTGTCATGGATCTGAGTATATTCTGTTTGTTATAATGGGCGTCTGACTGTTGGAGGCACAATATAGAGCTTCTCCCCAGTGGCTTTATTTCAAATAAACAAACAAATAAGCAAGGTGTCTTACTGGTCTGCTGGATTCGAAGCCCGTCCTTCACACAAGATAGTTGTTAAAAGTAACAGATTTCAGTGTTTACCACCTGTTGCAAAGAGAGCAATGTTAGGTTTCTGATTCATTATGTATGCATGTCAAAATGACATACTGCTTAAACATTTTCTTTGAGAAACATACAACTGTGAATGGCCAATGTTTTTACCTGAAAGGGAAGGAAGCGTACAAAACTGTTTTGGCTGCATTCTGAAAACACTATACCTATGAGAACCTGGAGTGAAGATCTCTGAGAATCTAGCCGGAGAAACTGCTTCAATAATGAAAGCAGTTATTAGAGCATTGTATAAAACACATGTGTGTAGTTTGAGAAGAAACCCCTGTGACAGCCAGCGTGTATTTTCATTTCCATTGCTGGGATTCACAGCATCTCACTGGCTGTAAAGCATGTCGCTTATTAAGAGAAATCATTGTGAAGTTCACAGCCATAAAGAAGGTATTGAAGACTCAGGGATGCTCTCAAGGTGAGTGAACCCAGGAAGACTACCTGAAAGAAATGTGTGCAGACTGAGCGTTCTTAACCCCAGTACAGATAGATTCTACATGACAAGACAGACTGAGCGTTCTTAACCCCAGTACAGATAGATTCTACATGACAAGACAGACTGAGCGTTCTTAACCCCAGTACAGATAGATTCTACATGACAATGCAGACTGAGTGTTCTTAACCCCAGTACAGATAGATTCTACATGACAAGACAGACTGAGCGTTCTTAACCCCAGTACAGATAGATTCTACATGACAATGCAGACTGAGTGTTCTTAACCCCAGTACAGATAGATTCTACATGACAAGACAGACTGAGTGTTCTTAACCCCAGTACAGATAGATTCTACATGACAAGACAGACTGAGCGTTCTTAACCCCAGTACAGATAGATTCTACATGACAATGCAGACTGAGTGTTCTTAACCCCAGTACAGATAGATTCTACATGACAAGACAGACTGAGCGTTCTTAACCCCAGTACAGATAGATTCTACATGACAATGCAGACTGAGTGTTCTTAACCCCAGTACAGATAGATTCTACATGACAAGACAGACTGAGCTTTCTTAACCCCAGTACAGATAGATTCTACATGACAAGACAGACTGAGTGTTCTTAACCCCAGTACAGATAGATTCTACATGACAAGACAGACTGAGCTTTCTTAACCCCAGTACAGATAGATTCTACATGACAAGACAGACTGAGTGTTCTTAACCCCAGTACAGATAGATTCTACATGACAATGCAGACTGAGTGTTCTTAACTCCAGTACAGATAGATTCTACATGACAATGCAGACTGAGTGTTCTTAACCCCAGTACAGATAGATTCTACATGACAAGACAGACTGAGTGTTCTTAACCCCAGTACAGATAGATTCTACATGACAAGACAGACTGAGTGTTCTTAACCCCAGTACAGATAGATTCTACATGACAATGCAGACTGAGTGTTCTTAACCCCAGTACAGATAGATTCTACATGACAATGCAGACTGAGCGTTCTTAACCCCAGTACAGATAGATTCTACATGACAAGACAGACTGAGCGTTCTTAACCCCAGTACAGATAGATTCTACATGACAAGACAGACTGAGTGTTCTTAACCCCAGTACAGATAGATTCTACATGACAATGCAGACTGAGCGTTCTTAACCCCAGTACAGATAGATTCTACATGACAAGACAGACTGAGCGTTCTTAACCCCAGTACAGATAGATTCTACATGACAAGACAGACTGAGCGCTCTTAACCCCAGTGCAGATAGATTCTACATGACAATGCAGACTGAGTGTTCTTAACCCCAGTACAGATAGATTCTACATGACAAGACAGACTGAGTGTTCTTAACCCCAGTACAGATAGATTCTACATGACAAGACAGACTGAGTGTTCTTAACCCCAGTACAGATAGATTCTACATGACAAGACAGACTGAGTGTTCTTAACCCCAGTACAGATAGATTCTACATGACAAGACAGACTGAGTGTTCTTAACCCCAGTACAGATAGATTCTACATGACAATGCAGACTGAGCTTTCTTAACCCCAGTACAGATAGATTCTACATGACAAGACAGACTGAGTGTTCTTAACCCCAGTACAGATAGATTCTACATGACAATGCAGACTGAGTGTTCTTAACCCCAGTACAGATAGATTCTACATGACAAGACAGACTGAGCGCTCTTAACCCCAGTACAGATAGATTCTACATGACAAGACAGACTGAGCGCTCTTAACCCCAGTACAGATAGATTCTACATGACATTATATATTTGCTGTAACATGTTGTGCCCCATATACAGTGCAAGCCCAGTAAACACACTTCCATGTGCAGCAGTAAGCCTGGCCAGGCACTCTGCACTCTATTGCTGTGTATCTTTGACATGTTCCTCTTACCCGACCATTCGGGGGATTCCAGGTTTGTTCAGCACTTCCTGAAGCTCGATGAAGTGCTGGCAGTCCGTCTCTGCGATATAGTTTTGTTTTGTTAGTTTTCACTGAAAAGTGATATAGTTACTTAAAATGTAATACGTTAGCTGTTCTCTCTGATCTGGTGTTTAAGTTGTCTGATTTTTTAAATTTTTTAAAGATGTTTCATGTGAAATTGGCAATTTCCAACTAGAAAGGAAAAGGGTGCATGTCTTCAGGCTTCAGTTCAGGTCTAATGTATTTTGTACTGAGGCATGCAGTGTGCTGTTGGTATTTTAAGCAAACCCCACCTCCATCACACACAACGTTTAACTCCTGATAGTGCTGCTACTTTCATTATTACTGTGCCTTTCCTTTCAACCACACCATTTCTCAGAAATGTTTGCTTTACTTTCACTTTGTTTCACTGTGGCATGTGCAGTGCCTGCATTTTCACACAAAATCCCACTTTTTTGCAGAACATTCTCAGTATATAGTGCTGCATATCATTCTAAAAACTCTTCATATAAACACAATGATAACATCTTTTTCAGCATTGCAAAGCACACAGTTGTAATCGATGTCTATTCCAAATGCAGCCAGGGTGCTTTCTTCAGGGTAGATTGACATTTCTATTGACAAAACTCCCACCTCGGGTCCCGCTGCAGCAAAACAAAGCTTTCAATCTGTTTCCTTGTTTAATCAGCTAGATTTAGCTAACCTAGTTATAAAGATACAATCCACTACGTGTGCTTCAGACCCTGCTCCTATTAAACTGTTAACACAAGTATTTGCTATCATTAACACTACTGTTTTAAGTAATATTAATAGTTTCTTTTCCTCTGGTACTGTTCCCGATTCCTTTATGGTTGCTGTAGTAAAAACTACAGTTCCAACAGTTCTTAACAATTTTAAGCCTATTTCTAATCTCCCTTTTTATCCAAAGTATTAGAGAGAGTAGCAGCTAACCTGCTGAATACATTTCTTGAGTATATATATATAATGTGAGTCAGGCTTCTGCCCAGGTCATAGTACTGATACTGCACTTATCAGAGTGTTAAATTATGTGCTGTTATCTTCCGATATGGGCTCACCCCCAGTTCTTATCCTTCTTGATCTAATTGCAGCATTCAACACTATTG
This sequence comes from Acipenser ruthenus, assembly GCF_902713425.1. Lineage (NCBI taxonomy): Eukaryota > Metazoa > Chordata > Actinopteri > Acipenseriformes > Acipenseridae > Acipenser > Acipenser ruthenus. The sequence goes on from NC_081229.1 coordinate 11,008,682, forward strand.
ATTACCCTAATGTGATTGATCGTCTTGGGAATCTAGTGGATTGTTAGGTTGTGTCCTGTCTTGGTTTAAATATTATCTTTCAAATAGGATTCAATTTGTTAAAATTGAGGAAGAATCATTTTTAAGAACATAAGAACATAAGAAAGTTTACAAATGAAAGACGGCCATTCAGCCCATCTTGCTCGTTTGGTTGTTAGTAGCTTATTGATCCCAGAATCTCATCAAGCAGAACACAGCCAAACAGCCAATCAAATCTACTCTTCAGATGAAAAGCTCGAGCTGCAACTCTCATTGGTTATGTGATGCACTTACAACTCCCGCAGCTAATCTCTCTCCATCTTGTCAACCAGCCTAAGCTCATTTTGAATGTCATTCAATTATTAATATCACACAAAACTATGTATGCAAGCACTCTTGTCTTCTCTGTATTTGGATAATGACATCAATGTTCAAATTCAAGTTTCATAGAGTACGATTTAAAACTAAGTATAGTGTCTGCAACAAATATTGTGGCATTGCTGCATTTCTTATTTTATATTAAATTTGAATTTTGCAAAGAGACATTTAATATCTAGGCTAGTCAGTTTGATTTGACAAGTTATCTCTCCAGAACAGAAATTCTGCAGAAATGTGATGCCAGTGGTCACAGGAAGATTAGAAAACTAAATTTAAAATCAGATGCACCTGTTACTGTGTAATACAGCCAATCAGTTAACTGCATTTCTTGAATGAGAGGACTTGTATTTGTGTATATAGCTGTCACAGCACTGCAGAAAACCACACAGTTCCTGTAAATTTACAACCTCAGGTAAATACACGTTTCATTTGTATTTTCATTTATCAATGTCTTATATTAAAATGAATAATACATTTCCTAATTATTAACACAATTGCCAAGTTGCCAAGTTGTGTTTATTATTATTATTATTATTATTATTATTATTATTATTATTATTATTATTATTATTAACTGCTTTGTTTTATGTAAGATAAAAATAAGTTTCTGTTTCTACGCCATGCTTAGTGGGTGAGATTCCAATAGCTCTAGTCATTGTGACGGTAATGATTCCAATAGCTCTAGTGATTGTGACAGTAATGATTCCAATAGCTCTAGTGATTGTGACAGTAATGATTCCAATAGCTCTAGTGATTGTGACAGTAATGATTCCATTAGCTCTAGTGATTGTGACAGTAATGATTCCAATAGCTCTAGTGATTGTGACAGTAATGATTCCATTAGCTCTAGTGATTGTGACAGTAATGATTCCATTAGCTCTAGTGATTGTGACAGTAATGATTCCAATAGCTCTAGTGATTGTGACAGTAATGATTAGAAATGGAACCAGCAGATCAGATTTGTGAGCTAGTTTTTCCAATAATTTAAGTCTGTATTTTAAAACAGGTTTATTTGTTCCTTTTATTGTTCTTGTGGGTTGTTTTGCTGTCAGTGCAGTTGCTGTTGTGTCTTGATGGCAGCGCGCTGTGTTTATTCATTTTTAGAAAGGGAAACGGTGATGGAATTTGATTGCGGTTGCCTAATGTGCTTTAATTGTCTGTACACACACTCACACACAACAGAAAGTATTGCACGACTTATAATATTCAGTTCCAATTGCCAGCTGAGTTTTATGTTAAATGTAGTGTGTACCAGATTTGGCCTCAGTGATACAGGGGTGCAGGGAAATAAGGTTACACAGGCTTTTTCAATTATTTGTCAAACAGCATAAGAGCAAATTAGAGATAACATACATTTTCTTTACTTGTTTTTGTAAAATTGGTTTCAGTATAGCCACACACTACATTTTGTTCCCACTAAATGTAGAATTAGTGCTGAACACAGCATTCTTTTTTATACAGTAGTGTAACAGGGGGTCTTAGTACCTGCTACTTTAATTGTGGGTGTCCGCTGAATGATGAGAGAGAGACAGAGGGATGCAGCTGACAATGCCACTCAGGCGTCACGATTTTATTAAAGTAAACAAAATGTTATGACAGGTGGCTGCCACTAGGGTACCAGCAATGATAGCCCTAGTGCAGGAGGACATACACAGACATAGCGTAATAAAAATAAGAGCTCAAAAAAAATGCAAAACAAAACACAGTGAGAAACAGCTAAAAACAAAAGTTTGCCACACACTGGCTTAGCGCTGCTCCCACTAAAAGGGAGGTCCCGCTCTGGAACCTACTCTGACACACTAAAATAAACTGGGGTGGGATCAAAATCCCCTAAATTAATCCCTATACAACTCAATCACACTGGCTCTCCACACAGTAGTGAGGCTGCATGCTTGCTGAAACAAAAACCAACCAAACTGGCTTTCCAGCTCCTTTTTTATACCATGTGGCTGGGCTTAATTGATCATCAATTAGTCAATTAAGCCCCAGCCACATTCTGCACATGGATTTGGCAGAGTTGGATTTAACCCCATCCCTGCCAAACTTAAATTCAAAACTTCACAACTTTATTTATAACTGCAAAAACCTGCCATATCTAGTGCACATTTATTCTATATATATTTTTAAACTATACATACACACAATACAATACATTATTTACACGTGCAGGGCTTTTGCCCTGCCACAAGTAGAGAATCAATTATCCAATCTTTGATCAACCATAATGTCTAATCAATGGAACGCACCTGTAATCACGTGATGAACTAGGTGTGGTGTATTACCCACACAGCTTCTGCTGCTAAAACAGCTACGAGATTTATCTGCCAAAAAAGGACCAGCAGACTGAGGAAAATTAAAGTTATAGAATTATTCAGACCACCCAAACCTTAGATGGAGCATTGTTGGAAGTCTGTGGGGACCCCTGTTTCACTGCTCGTATTGTGCCCCATAGCTGAATATCCCCGGGGGCTACGAACTTGTATAAAAAAGCAGTTTTGTGGCTTTCGAAAGACGTATCATGAGTGTGGATCAGATGTTTGTAGACAAAACTACAATTGCTTACAATTGGCCGAATACAAGATTGCATGTAGTCTCAGAACATCTCCCCCTGGTGGCAAATTGTGGTGTTTACGGCAGACTAATTAAATGGGTTAGTTTACTCATTTTAATATCATTTTCAATCTTTATATAGATAGATAGATAGATAGATAGATAGATAGATAGATAGATATATAGATATAGCAAGAGCTGAATGGCTTAAGATAGCGATTGAGCATGGTGTGAGTTAAGTAGCTAAAATGGAGTAAGTGTGGGTAGTGGATACAGTGCTCAGGAGAAGGTACGCTTAAGGGGGTGGAAGAGTGAGGAGATAGAGAGGTGGAGCCCCAGAGGTGACAGGGGATAGAGGGGGAGAGGACGTGGTGGAGCCTGGTGGAGAGGGGGATGAAGGACCAGGAGAGGGACAAAGATGAGCCACGCTTGACAAAAAGGCTGGCAGCAGCCTCTTTAACACGTGTGGCTCATCTTTGAGCTCCCCCCATCAGACGAAGACTTTGACCTATGACCCCTTCATCCTTTTGAGAAATGTATATTATTAATTTTACATATTTTAACCCTTTAGACCCCATAATAATTAAATAACCCTTTTGGAGATTCCTTGGAATTTTTGCAAAAAACTGAGAATTTGCTTGTTTTATTGAAATAACCATACATCAAAAGCTATGACAAATCTTTCATTATACATTTTTTTTTATTTTGAACACATCAAATCATTGTTTCAAATAACACAAAAATTGACAAAAAATTGTAAAGTTAAAAATGTTATTTTACAAGTGTAAGTGGATTTAAAAAATGGAAGAAAAAAACTGTTTAACACTAGAATCGCCGAGATTTCGGACTACATACACCCACTGAACCCGCAAAATGTGCAGCTCTATTTTTACCCTTTGCTGAAGTCGCGCTGCAATTTCATAACTTTTGTTACGATGTCAAAACACGTCATATCACAGCCGTCCAACCAGAATTTTTTTTTTAAGTCTGGGTCATAGCCATGACTATGGGGCTTGTCATGATACTATTGGTTTAGGTTTAGGGTTAGGGTTAGGGTTAGGGTTAGGGTTTAGGGTTAGGGTTAGGGTTTAGGGTTAGGATTAGGGTTAGGGTTAGGGTTTAGGGTTAGGGTCACACTCGTTTCCGTGCTAAAGGTCTTGTTTTGTAGCTCGCAGTAATACCTTTCCAGGCATACCTTGATTCAATTGATACCACCTGTGGTTATTTAAATATTAATTAAAAAAAAAAAAACTCCCATCGAAACGAACGGGCCGTTTTTTCGCCAAATGTAAACGAAACCTATTTAAGGTCGTTATTTAGTGTAGCAGTCGAATAAAAACTCGAGTGCGGTGTTGTTTTGTAGCTTGCAATCCCTATCCAACGATACCTTGTATGAGGTGGTAGCACCAGGGGTTATTGAAATATTAATTTTGATGTGATTCCCATTGAAACGTATAGGCGTTTTCACCAAAACCGTAAAAACAGACACAATAACACGTGCCATTTAGCGCAGGTGTGGAATTACAACCCAGGAACGGTCTCGTTGTGTAGATTACACCCTTATCTGTATAACAATGCCCTACCTGAAACGATAGCACCTGGCATTTCGTATTTATAGGGAAAATAAGAATTTTGCACCAAACCGCAACATTACAAAAACCCATAGGATAACATTGAAATCCACAAAACACAATTGCTTTTTTTAAATAAAAACTCTGTTTTTCAACGGATTGGTCTCAAATTTGGTACACAATTGCTACCTACTACCCTGATACAGGAACTGTTTGAATGGTTTCTCTAGCCCTTACTGTTCCAGAGAAATAAAAAAAAGAAGTGAATTTGCATCTGCCAGTAATCTTTTTTTTTTTCTTATAAATCAGTTTTTGCAAGATTCATTACAAGGCCACTGAATACTGTTAGAGACTAATTCTCTGATACTACAGCCATTTAAATGGAGCTTCTATCTGGTCGCACAGCCGAGAAACACTTAAAAAGGTTCTTATCAAATATGCTGCAATCTCTCTGTATGAGTCAATTTAAGGCAAGCTGCTGCATTTCAACCAAAAGCCCCATAAACCTGTGCTTCTACATTTATTATCTGCATATAATACAGGTACTCTGTAGCAATTTTCAGCCACCTACCACATTCGCTGATTCTTTGAGAGCCTGCCAAAGCTGTCCCAAATGCTCCATAGGCTTAAAGCAGCGGTCGCCTTGGTTGAATGGCAAAAAGCTGAATTTTGCAGGAATCGCTCTAAAACACTGGGCTCAGTTACAGGCTGTTAGTCTGATACTACAGCCCTTGAAATGGTGTTTCTACCTGGTTGCATGGCTTCAAAACCCTTCCAAATGTACTTTTTCAAGGGGCCTGCAGTGCACTTAGAAGTGGCATTTAAGGACAGGGGCAGCGTTGGAACCGAAAGGCCCAGCAACCTGTGCTTTTCAACCACTTATCTGCATGTCCTACAGGTACTCTGTAGCAATTTTCAGCCACCTACCACATTCGCTGATTCTTTGAGAGCCTGCCAAAGCTGTTCCAAATGCCCCATAGGCTTAAAGCAGCGGTCACCTTGGCTGAAGGGCAAAACAGCTGAATTTTGCAGGAATCGCTCTAAAAACACTGGGCTCAGTTACAGGCTGTTAGTCTGATACTACAGCCCTTGAAATGGTGTTTCTACCTGGTTGCATGGCTTCAAAACTCTTCCAAATGTACTTTTTCAAGTATTTGAATGGTTGCCGACTCCACTTCTTAGGGGCTGCTGCCATCTACTGGTGGAAAATATTTATGACAAGTTACTCTTATTTGAATTGCTAAAAAAAATCAGATTTCTGCAGGAATTCTTCTAAAAACACTGCAGGTGTTTTTAGAACTATCGAAAAACGCTCAAACAGGTGATGTACATTGTAATGGACACCAGGTCTGAAAGGGTTAAGGACAGGGGGGCCTCCGCAGCGCTTGTGCAGGTGTTCAGCCCGAGCTCGCGGAACTGCAGCCCGGCCTCATAACACCCGTGCACCCGGGGGGGACGTGCAGGTATTTTTTTCCCCCAGCAGACGGGTCCCGGCCTTAAACTCGGGCAGCTCCCCGGGGAATGTTAGAGGTCGTCGCCCCCGCTGCTGAGGCGCTAAAGTATCCGACTGCCTGGAGCGCTAAACCGGCTCCGATCGGTCAGCGGGGACCGCGGGGAGTGAGCCGTGAATGGAGCGTCCTGCTGCTGCCTTCTCGCCGAGTTCGAAAATAGCCGAGAGTTAAGCACCCCTCCCCGGCGTGGCTTCGGCAGCCTCTCGTCGCTTCAAGACGGACGGGACTCTGGTCATGTCGCAAATCACATGACCAGAGTCCCATCTGACGTGACGCGGCGGAAGGCAGCCGAAGCCACGGCGGGGAGGGGGCTTAACTCTCGGCTATTATCGCTGGCCTCCGGGGCTGCTTCTAACGGGTCTCCGCAGCGGCGCTTGTGCAGGTGTTCAGCCGAGCTCGCGGAACTCCAGCCCGGCCTCATAACACCCATGCACCCGGGGGGGGGGGGACGAGCAGGTGTTCAGCCTGAGCTCGCGGAACTGCAACCCGGCCTCTGCTCCCACTTCCCCGGGCAGGGTTCCACGGCCCCGGGGACAGCTCCAGCCTCCCAGGGCTGGCTCCCACTTGCCCGGGCAGGGTTCCACGGCCCCGGGGACAGCTCCAGCCTCCCCGGGCTGGCTCCCACCATCCTGGCCTCTGCTCCCACTGCCCCAGCTTGGGTTCCACGGCCCCGGGGACAGCTCCCGCCGCCCCGGACCCATAACACCCGTGCTCCCGGGGGAACACGGGACGTGCATTTAATTAATTAATCGCTGTCCCGCCGTGCAGCTCCCCGGGGGGACGAGCAGGTGTTCACTCCGAGCTCGCGGAACTGCAACCCGGCCTCATAACACTCGTGCACCCGGGGGGGACGTGCATTTAATTAATTAATTAACCGCCGTGTAGCTCCCCGCACTGGGCTTGTGTCCCAGGCATCCATCCCCCTGCCCTGGCCGCATCCATGGCTGGTGAAAAGGATGGAGCAGCCCAGCATCCGACTGGGATGCAAGTGCAGTCCCACTCCCAAGCTCTCCCACTCTCCAGCTCTCCCACTCTCCGTTGCAGGCACGCAGCTCCAGCTGTGGCCCATCAAAAGTGTGACTCTGGTATAGGGTTAGGGTTAGGGTTAGGGTTAGGGTTAGGGTTAGGGTTAGGGTTAGGGTTAGGGTTAGGGTTAGGGTTAGGGTTAGGGTTAGGGTTAGGGTTAGGGTTAGGGTCACACTCGTTTCCGTGCTAAAGGTCTTGTTTTGTAGCTCGCAGTAATACCTTTACAGGCATACCTTGATTCAATTGATACCACCTGTGGTTATTTAAATATTAAAAAAAAAAAAAAAAAAAAAAAACCTGAACGGGACGTTTTTTCGCCAAATGTAAACGAAACCTATTTAAGGTCGTTATTTAGTGTAGCAGTCGAATAAAAACTCGAGTGCGGTGTTGTTTTGTAGCTTGCAATCATACCTATCCAACGATACCTCGTATGAGGTGGTAGCTCCAGGGGTTATTGAAATATTAATTTTAATGTGATTCCCATTGAAACGTATAGGCGTTTTCACCAGAAAACGTAAAAAACAGAAACGGAAAAAAGCTGAATTTTGTAGGAATCGCTCTAAAAACCCTGGGCTCAGTTACAGGCTGTTAGTCTGATACTACAGCCCTTGGAATGGTGTTTCTACCTGCTTGCATGGCTTCAAAATCCTTCCAAATGTACTTTTTCAAGGGGCCTGCAGTGCACTTAGAAGTGGCATTTAAGGACAGGGGCAGCGTCGGAACCGAAAGGCCCAGCAACCTGTGCTTTTCCACCACTTATCTGCATGTCCTACAGGTACTCTGTAGCAATTTTCAGCCACCTACCACATTCGCTGATTCTTTGAGAGCCTGCCAAAATTGTTACAAATGACCCATAGGCTTAAAGCAGCGGTCGCCTTAGTTGAATGGGAAAAAAGCTGAATTTTGTAGGAATCGCTCTAAAAACCCTGGGCTCAGTTACAGGCTGTTAGTCTGATACTACAGCCCTTGGAATGGTGTTTCTACCTGCTTGCATGGCTTCAAAATCCTTCCAAATGTACTTTTTCAAGGGGCCTGCAGTGCACTTAGAAGTGGCATTTAAGGACAGGGGCAGCGTCGGAACCGAAAGGCCCAGCAACCTGTGCTTTTCCACCACTTATCTGCATGTCCTACAGGTACTCTGTAGCAATTTTCAGCCCCCTACCACATTCGCTGATTCTTTGAGAGCCTGCCAAAATTGGCTTAAAAACTCATTAAAATGTACTTTTTCAAGTATTTGAATGGTTGCCGACTCCAATTCTAGGGGCTGCTGCCATCTACTGGTGGAAAATATTTATGACACCGGGGATGCAAATGCTGTTACTCTTATTTGAATTGCTCAAAAAAATCCGATTTCTGCGGGAATTCTTCTAAAAACACTGCAGGGGACGAGCAAGTGTTCAGCCCGAGCTCGCGGATCTCCAGCCGGGACCCATAACACTCGTGCACCCGGGGGGGAAAGTGCATTGAATGAATTCATTCATCGCTGTTCACACGGGACGCGGGACCAGGGCTAACCGCCGTGCAGGTCCCCCGGGGGACGCCGCAAGTGTTCAGCCGAGCTCGGGGAACGATAGCCGGGACCCATAACACTCGTGCACCCGGGGGGGGGCGTGCATTGAATGAATTCATTCATCGCTGTTCACACGGGACGCGGGACCAGGGCTAACCGCCGTGCAGGTCCCCCGGGGGACGCCGCAAGTGTTCAGCCGAGCTCGGGGAACGATAGCCGGGACCCATAACACTCGTGCACCCGGGGGGGGGGGCGTGCATTGAATGAATTCATTCATCGCTGTTCACACGGGACGCGGGACCAGGGCTAACCGCCGTGCAGGTCCCCCGGGGGACGCCGCAAGTGTTCAGCCGAGCTCGGGGAACGATAGCCGGGACCCATAACACTCGTGCACCCGGGGGGGGGCGTGCATTGAATGAATTCATTCATCGCTGTTCACACGGGACGCGGGACCAGGGCTAACCGCCGTGCAGGTCCCCCGGGGGACGCCGCAAGTGTTCAGCCGAGCTCGGGGAACGATAGCCGGGACCCATAACACTCGTGCACCCGGGGGGGGGGGGCGTGCATTGAATGAATTCATTCATCGCTGTTCACACGGGACGCGGGACCAGGGCTAACCGCCGCAAGTGTTCAGCCGAGCTCGGGGAACGATAGCCCGGCTTCATAACACTCGTGCACCCGGGGGGGAAAGTGCATTGAATGAATTCATTCATCGCTGTTCACACGGGACGCGGGACCAGGGCTAACCGCCGTGCAGGTCCCCCGGGGGACGCCGCAAGTGTTCAGCCGAGCTCGGGGAACGATAGCCGGGACCCATAACACTCGTGCACCCGGGGGGGAAAGTGCATTGAATGAATTCATTCATCGCTGTTCACACGGGACGCGGGACCAGGGCTAACCGCCGTGCAGGTCCCCCGGGGGACGCCGCAAGTGTTCAGCCGAGCTCGGGGAACGATAGCCGGGACCCATAACACTCGTGCACCCGGGGGGGGGCGTGCATTGAATGAATTCATTCATCGCTGTTCACACGGGACGCGGGACCAGGGCTAACCGCCGCAAGTGTTCAGCCGAGCTCGGGGAACGATAGCCCGGCTTCATAACACTCGTGCACCCGGGGGGGAAAGTGCATTGAATGAATTCATTCATCGCTGTTCACACGGGACGCGGGACCAGGGCTAACCGCCGTGCAGGTCCCCCGGGGGACGCCGCAAGTGTTCAGCCGAGCTCGGGGAACGATAGCCCGGCTTCATAACACTCGTGCACCCGGGGGGGGGGGCGTGCATTGAATGAATTCATTCATCGCTGTTCACACGGGACGCGGGACCAGGGCTAACCGCCGTGCAGGTCCCCCGGGGGACGCCGCAAGTGTTCAGCCGAGCTCGGGGAACGATAGCCGGGACCCATAACACTCGTGCACCCGGGGGGGGGCGTGCATTGAATGAATTCATTCATCGCTGTTCACACGGGACGCGGGACCAGGGCTAACCGCCGTGCAGGTCCCCCGGGGGACGCCGCAAGTGTTCAGCCGAGCTCGGGGAACGATAGCCGGGACCCATAACACTCGTGCACCCGGGGGGGGGGCGTGCATTGAATGAATTCATTCATCGCTGTTCACACGGGACGCGGGACCAGGGCTAACCGCCGCAAGTGTTCAGCCGAGCTCGGGGAACGATAGCCCGGCTTCATAACACTCGTGCACCCGGGGGGGAAAGTGCATTGAATGAATTCATTCATCGCTGTTCACACGGGACGCGGGACCAGGGCTAACCGCCGTGCAGGTCCCCCGGGGGACGCCGCAAGTGTTCAGCCGAGCTCGGGGAACGATAGCCGGGACCCATAACACTCGTGCACCCGGGGGGGAAAGTGCATTGAATGAATTCATTCATCGCTGTTCACACGGGACGCGGGACCAGGGCTAACCGCCGTGCAGGTCCCCCGGGGGACGCCGCAAGTGTTCAGCCGAGCTCGGGGAACGATAGCCGGGACCCATAACACTCGTGCACCCGGGGGGGGGCGTGCATTGAATGAATTCATTCATCGCTGTTCACACGGGACGCGGGACCAGGGCTAACCGCCGTGCAGGTCCCCCGGGGGACGCCGCAAGTGTTCAGCCGAGCTCGGGGAACGATAGCCGGGACCCATAACACTCGTGCACCCGGGGGGGAAAGTGCATTGAATGAATTCATTCATCGCTGTTCACACGGGACGCGGGACCAGGGCTAACCGCCGTGCAGGTCCCCCGGGGGACGCCGCAAGTGTTCAGCCGAGCTCGGGGAACGATAGCCGGGACCCATAACACTCGTGCACCCGGGGGGGGGCGTGCATTGAATGAATTCATTCATCGCTGTTCACACGGGACGCGGGACCAGGGCTAACCGCCGTGCAGGTCCCCCGGGGGACGCCGCAAGTGTTCAGCCGAGCTCGGGGAACGATAGCCCGGCTTCATAACACTCGTGCACCCGGGGGGGAAAGTGCATTGAATGAATTCATTCATCGCTGTTCACACGGGACGCGGGACCAGGGCTAACCGCCGCAAGTGTTCAGCCGAGCTCGCGGATCTCCAGCCGGGACCCATAACACTCGTGCACCCGGGGGGAAAGTGCATTTAATGAATTCATTCATCGCTGTTCCGCCGTGCAGCTCCCCGGGGGCGGGGGGGACGAGCAAGTGTTCAGCCCGAGCTCATAACACCCGTGCACACGGGGGGGGACGTGCAGGTATTTTTTTCCCCCAGCAGACGGGGGTCCCGGCCTTACACTCGGGCAGCTCCCCGGGGAATGTTAGAGGTCGTCGCCCCCGCTGCTGAGGCGCTAAAGTATCCGACTGCCTGGAGCGCTAAACCGGCTCCGATCGGTCAGAGGGGACCGCGGGGAGTTAGCCGTGAATAGAGCATCCTGCTGCCTTCTCGCCGAGTCCGAAAATAGCCGAGAGTTAAGCCTCTCCCCGCTGTGTCTTCGGCAAACTTCCGCAACGTCAGGATGGGCGGGCCTCTGGTCATGTGATTTATGACATGACATGACCAGAGGCCCGTCCCTCTTGAAGCGGCGAGTGGCTGACGAAGCCACGGCGGGGAGGGGCTTAACTCTCGGCTATTTTCGCTGGCCTTCGGGGCTGCTTCTAACGGGTCTCCGCAGCGGCGCTTGCGCAGGTGTTCAGCCGAGCTCGCGGATCTCCAGCCGGGACCCATAACACTCGTGCACCCGGGGGGGGGGCGTGCATTGAATGAATTCATTCATCGCTGTTCACACGGGACGCGGGACCAGGGCTAACCGCCGTGCAGGTCCCCCGGGGGACGCCGCAAGTGTTCAGCCGAGCTCGGGGAACGATAGCCCGGCTTCATAACACTCGTGCACCCGGGGGGGGGGCGTGCATTGAATGAATTCATTCATCGCTGTTCACACGGGACGCGGGACCAGGGCTAACCGCCGTGCAGGTCCCCCGGGGGACGCCGCAAGTGTTCAGCCGAGCTCGGGGAACGATAGCCGGGACCCATAACACTCGTGCACCCGGGGGGGGGCGTGCATTGAATGAATTCATTCATCGCTGTTCACACGGGACGCGGGACCAGGGCTAACCGCCGTGCAGGTCCCCCGGGGGACGCCGCAAGTGTTCAGCCGAGCTCGGGGAACGATAGCCGGGACCCATAACACTCGTGCACCCGGGGGGGGGGCGTGCATTGAATGAATTCATTCATCGCTGTTCACACGGGACGCGGGACCAGGGCTAACCGCCGCAAGTGTTCAGCCGAGCTCGGGGAACGATAGCCCGGCTTCATAACACTCGTGCACCCGGGGGGGAAAGTGCATTGAATGAATTCATTCATCGCTGTTCACACGGGACGCGGGACCAGGGCTAACCGCCGTGCAGGTCCCCCGGGGGACGCCGCAAGTGTTCAGCCGAGCTCGGGGAACGATAGCCGGGACCCATAACACTCGTGCACCCGGGGGGGGGCGTGCATTGAATGAATTCATTCATCGCTGTTCACACGGGACGCGGGACCAGGGCTAACCGCCGCAAGTGTTCAGCCGAGCTCGGGGAACGATAGCCCGGCTTCATAACACTCGTGCACCCGGGGGGGAAAGTGCATTGAATGAATTCATTCATCGCTGTTCACACGGGACGCGGGACCAGGGCTAACCGCCGTGCAGGTCCCCCGGGGGACGCCGCAAGTGTTCAGCCGAGCTCGGGGAACGATAGCCCGGCTTCATAACACTCGTGCACCCGGGGGGGGGGGCGTGCATTGAATGAATTCATTCATCGCTGTTCACACGGGACGCGGGACCAGGGCTAACCGCCGTGCAGGTCCCCCGGGGGACGCCGCAAGTGTTCAGCCGAGCTCGGGGAACGATAGCCGGGACCCATAACACTCGTGCACCCGGGGGGGGGCGTGCATTGAATGAATTCATTCATCGCTGTTCACACGGGACGCGGGACCAGGGCTAACCGCCGTGCAGGTCCCCCGGGGGACGCCGCAAGTGTTCAGCCGAGCTCGGGGAACGATAGCCGGGACCCATAACACTCGTGCACCCGGGGGGGGGGCGTGCATTGAATGAATTCATTCATCGCTGTTCACACGGGACGCGGGACCAGGGCTAACCGCCGCAAGTGTTCAGCCGAGCTCGGGGAACGATAGCCCGGCTTCATAACACTCGTGCACCCGGGGGGGAAAGTGCATTGAATGAATTCATTCATCGCTGTTCACACGGGACGCGGGACCAGGGCTAACCGCCGTGCAGGTCCCCCGGGGGACGCCGCAAGTGTTCAGCCGAGCTCGGGGAACGATAGCCGGGACCCATAACACTCGTGCACCCGGGGGGGGGGCGTGCATTGAATGAATTCATTCATCGCTGTTCACACGGGACGCGGGACCAGGGCTAACCGCCGCAAGTGTTCAGCCGAGCTCGGGGAACGATAGCCCGGCTTCATAACACTCGTGCACCCGGGGGGGAAAGTGCATTGAATGAATTCATTCATCGCTGTTCACACGGGACGCGGGACCAGGGCTAACCGCAGTGCAGGTCCCCGCACTGGGCTTGTGTCCCAGGCATCCATCCCCCTGCCCTGGCCGCATCCATGGCCGGTGAAAAGGATGGAGCGTCCCAAAGCCCAGCATCCGACTGGGATGCAAGTGCCGTCCCACGCCCGAGCTCGCGGAACTGCAACCCGGCCTCAGAACACTCGTGCACCCGGGGGGGACGTGCATTTAATTAATTCATTAATCGCTGTTCACCTGGGACGCGGGGCACCGGCGAACCGCCGTGCAGCTCCCCGCACTGGGCTTGTGTCCCAGGCATCCATCCCCCTGCCCTGGCCGCATCCATGGCCGGTGAAAAGGATGGAGCGTCCCAAAGCCCAGCATCCGACTGGGATGCAAGTGCCGTCCCACGCCCGAGCTCGCGGAACTGCAACCCGGCCTCAGAACACTCGTGCACCCGGGGGGGACGTGCATTTAATTAATTCATTAATCGCTGTTCACCTGGGACGCGGGGCACCGGCGAACCGCCGTGCAGCTCCCCGCACTGGGCTTGTGTCCCAGGCATCCATCCCCCTGCCCTGGCCGCATCCATGGCCGGTGAAAAGGATGGAGCGTCCCAAAGCCCAGCATCCGACTGGGATGCAAGTGCCGTCCCACGCCCGAGCTCGCGGAACTGCAACCCGGCCTCAGAACACTCGTGCACCCGGGGGGGACGTGCATTTAATTAATTCATTAATCGCTGTTCACCTGGGACGCGGGGCACCGGCGAACCGCCGTGCAGCTCCCCGCACTGGGCTTGTGTCCCAGGCATCCATCCCCCTGCCCTGGCCGCATCCATGGCCGGTGAAAAGGATGGAGCGTCCCAAAGCCCAGCATCCGACTGGGATGCAAGTGCCGTCCCACGCCCGAGCTCGCGGAACTGCAACCCGGCCTCAGAACACTCGTGCACCCGGGGGGGACGTGCATTTAATTAATTCATTAATCGCTGTTCACCCGGGACGCGGGGCACCGGCGAACCGCCGTGCAGCTCCCCGCACTGGGCTTGTGTCCCAGGCATCCATCCCCCTGCCCTGGCCGCATCCATGGCCGGTGAAAAGGATGGAGCGTCCCAAAGCCCAGCATCCGACTGGGATGCAAGTGCCGTTCCACTCCCAAGCTCTCCCACTCTCCAGCTCTCCCACTCTCCAGCTCTCCCACTCTCCGTTGCAGGCACGCAGCTCCATCTGTGGCCCATCAAAACTAGTGTGACTCAGGGTTAGGGTTAGGGTCACACTCGTTTCCGTGCTAAAGGTCTTGTTTTGTAGCTCGCAGTAATACCTTTACAGGCATACCTTGATTCAATTGATACCACCTGTGGTTATTTAAATATTAAAAAAAAAAAAAAAAAAAAAAAACCTGAACGGGACGTTTTTTCGCCAAATGTAAACGAAACCTATTTAAGGTCGTTATTTAGTGTAGCAGTCGAATAAAAACTCGAGTGCGGTGTTGTTTTGTAGCTTGCAATCATACCTATCCAACGATACCTCGTATGAGGTGGTAGCTCCAGGGGTTATTGAAATATTAATTTTAATGTGATTCCCATTGAAACGTATAGGCGTTTTCACCAGAAAACGTAAAAAACAGAAACGGAAAAAAGCTGAATTTTGTAGGAATCGCTCTAAAAACCCTGGGCTCAGTTACAGGCTGTTAGTCTGATACTACAGCCCTTGGAATGGTGTTTCTACCTGCTTGCATGGCTTCAAAATCCTTCCAAATGTACTTTTTCAAGGGGCCTGCAGTGCACTTAGAAGTGGCATTTAAGGACAGGGGCAGCGTCGGAACCGAAAGGCCCAGCAACCTGTGCTTTTCCACCACTTATCTGCATGTCCTACAGGTACTCTGTAGCAATTTTCAGCCACCTACCACATTCGCTGATTCTTTGAGAGCCTGCCAAAATTGTTACAAATGACCCATAGGCTTAAAGCAGCGGTCGCCTTAGTTGAATGGGAAAAAAGCTGAATTTTGTAGGAATCGCTCTAAAAACCCTGGGCTCAGTTACAGGCTGTTAGTCTGATACTACAGCCCTTGGAATGGTGTTTCTACCTGCTTGCATGGCTTCAAAATCCTTCCAAATGTACTTTTTCAAGGGGCCTGCAGTGCACTTAGAAGTGGCATTTAAGGACAGGGGCAGCGTCGGAACCGAAAGGCCCAGCAACCTGTGCTTTTCCACCACTTATCTGCATGTCCTACAGGTACTCTGTAGCAATTTTCAGCCCCCTACCACATTCGCTGATTCTTTGAGAGCCTGCCAAAATTGGCTTAAAAACTCATTAAAATGTACTTTTTCAAGTATTTGAATGGTTGCCGACTCCAATTCTAGGGGCTGCTGCCATCTACTGGTGGAAAATATTTATGACACCGGGGATGCAAATGCTGTTACTCTTATTTGAATTGCTCAAAAAAATCCGATTTCTGCGGGAATTCTTCTAAAAACACTGCAGGGGACGAGCAAGTGTTCAGCCCGAGCTCGCGGATCTCCAGCCGGGACCCATAACACTCGTGCACCCGGGGGGGAAAGTGCATTGAATGAATTCATTCATCGCTGTTCACACGGGACGCGGGACCAGGGCTAACCGCCGTGCAGGTCCCCCGGGGGACGCCGCAAGTGTTCAGCCGAGCTCGGGGAACGATAGCCGGGACCCATAACACTCGTGCACCCGGGGGGGGGCGTGCATTGAATGAATTCATTCATCGCTGTTCACACGGGACGCGGGACCAGGGCTAACCGCCGTGCAGGTCCCCCGGGGGACGCCGCAAGTGTTCAGCCGAGCTCGGGGAACGATAGCCGGGACCCATAACACTCGTGCACCCGGGGGGGGGGCGTGCATTGAATGAATTCATTCATCGCTGTTCACACGGGACGCGGGACCAGGGCTAACCGCCGTGCAGGTCCCCCGGGGGACGCCGCAAGTGTTCAGCCGAGCTCGGGGAACGATAGCCCGGCTTCATAACACTCGTGCACCCGGGGGGGGGGCGTGCATTGAATGAATTCATTCATCGCTGTTCACACGGGACGCGGGACCAGGGCTAACCGCCGTGCAGGTCCCCCGGGGGACGCCGCAAGTGTTCAGCCGAGCTCGGGGAACGATAGCCGGGACCCATAACACTCGTGCACCCGGGGGGGGGCGTGCATTGAATGAATTCATTCATCGCTGTTCACACGGGACGCGGGACCAGGGCTAACCGCCGTGCAGGTCCCCCGGGGGACGCCGCAAGTGTTCAGCCGAGCTCGGGGAACGATAGCCGGGACCCATAACACTCGTGCACCCGGGGGGGGGGCGTGCATTGAATGAATTCATTCATCGCTGTTCACACGGGACGCGGGACCAGGGCTAACCGCCGCAAGTGTTCAGCCGAGCTCGGGGAACGATAGCCCGGCTTCATAACACTCGTGCACCCGGGGGGGAAAGTGCATTGAATGAATTCATTCATCGCTGTTCACACGGGACGCGGGACCAGGGCTAACCGCCGTGCAGGTCCCCCGGGGGACGCCGCAAGTGTTCAGCCGAGCTCGGGGAACGATAGCCGGGACCCATAACACTCGTGCACCCGGGGGGGGGCGTGCATTGAATGAATTCATTCATCGCTGTTCACACGGGACGCGGGACCAGGGCTAACCGCCGCAAGTGTTCAGCCGAGCTCGGGGAACGATAGCCCGGCTTCATAACACTCGTGCACCCGGGGGGGAAAGT